>NW_027637978.1:0-20000 GCF_951216825.1 Electrona antarctica | reverse complement strand
AATGTAGTCCAGTCAACCCTCGTCCGCATGCGCAGTTCTTCTTCCGTAAGATTGCATTGTGAAAACATGGTACTGTCTGACTTCATAAGCTTTGTAAGCGGTTGTTTCACCCCCGTCTTAAAATGTTACGTTCCCGTGTTAAGTTTATCAACTGTATCTCGGTTCTGATACCTTTACTTTTGGGAAACGATACTGTGAAAAGGGTTTAATCCACTGTTTATTGACGGCTGGACTCCATTTCTACCTGGGCAGGGATATCCTGACAACCTCCTCTCGGAGCTAAAGCATTAACTCGCCTATTAGTTTGTATTGTTGCTCATTTCAGAACGTGCCCAATATTACTGACCAAATTAACATACGGTAGAAAAATGTAAATAGAGAAAACATGTAGAAATAATGCGCAGCTGAACAACAGACTGACCAAACGCACATAAATGTAAATAGAAAACATGCACAGCTGAACTCGTCCCACAAACACAACACAGAGAACTCTAAAATAAAATACCTCGTTACGTTGACCGCTATTGTTATTATTATTATTATTATTATTAACTGTTTGGCCTCTCGTTGTGGAAAAGACGTTCTTTATAAATACATTTACTTCTTGTTGTGGAAAAACCCGTTCTGTTCTTCTGGAGTTGTTGAAGTTCTCAGAATGTTGGAGCGTCTGTCCTTCCATGGCTTCACACGTCTTTAGCAGCGCGATATATAATAACTATTATTATTATTATAAATAACAACTAAACACTAACAATATAAGCTGCAAGTGTACAGTTATAGTATAGTACAGTAACTATGTAGGCTATGTAGTAATATATTATAGTAGTGTACAGATTCCTGAGTGAGACGAAATGTTTGCACCAGCTGTGTTCAATGACTGCAATCAATCAATCAATGGTCCAGTGTAGCGTTACTGACAGACAGGGAACGTTTGTTCTGCCTCAGAATGTTATCATCACATCATGTTTTTACATGTTTAACCTCACGTGAAATCAATTTATTATGAATAATGGAATCACTATTAATTATGTTTTATGAGCTTATGACCATGAATGTTAGTATTTTAGCTATTTTAGTATTTTTTATAGTAAGCATTTTAATGACAGCATTTACAAACTTTAAATGAATGTTTGTGAATTAAACTAGTATAATATATTAAAACTAGTATTTATATTACAATGTAGCAATTTATCAGGCATTAATCCATTTATCAGGCATTAATCAATTTATCAGGCTTTATCCAGTGATTTACATTATGCAAGAACACATTGTAATACATCAAATACACAGCCTAGAAATAGTCAAGGATCTTATTCATAATTGTTTCGTTTAATTTAATTAATTAATAATGTTTAAATTAATATTCTGATGAGATAGGTGGACAGACAGACACTGTTGGAACTATGCACAAAAACAAACTTCCCCCATTTTTTTTACTTGTAAAACTGTGATGCATTTCACTTAAAGTTAGGTGTGAATCCCTAGACTCCTTCAAAACCGCTCTCAAAGAGCACCTACGGACAGCTGCAATGGACCCTGATGTTAACCAGTGTTTTTTGGCAGAAAATTTTGATTTTAGTTTTAGTCAAAGTCTCTTCAATAGTTTTAATTTAGTTTCAGGCACATTTTAGTCACCTGGAATGTTTTAGTGTTAGTCTAGTTTTAGTTGACTACATATAAGATTTTAGTTGACTAAATCTCCAGTTGATTTAGTAGACTAAAATGTACTGGTGAGCCGTGATGCCGTCGTAATGACTGATTTTACACTTGCTGAAAATAGCTGATCTATGCAAGCTCACAACGCGTTGCGCTGCGACAGGTGAGTTTGTAGATCAGCTATTTTCAGCATGCAATCAAGTGTAAAATGACTTGTACTGGATCTCTTGTCCACTAGTCCCTTCCTATAGCATTTTAAAGTTTAGTTTTTATCTGTTGACAATTAGTTATCAGTTTTAGTCATCATAGCTTAGTTTCCATTTAGTTTTCGTCAGTGAAAAAAGGTAGTCGACGAACATTTTTCGTCTTAGTTTTAGTCAACGGAATCAACACTGATGTAAACAAGTGTTTTTTCTGGTTTTATCGTCATAGCAGTAGATTTTGTATTGACCTGTATACTTTTGTTTGAAATGTACCCATTCTACATACTGTGAAATAAACATTTCAATCAATCAATCAATCATACATGCTGTACCTGTTGATCACAGACGAGGCCTTCTACTGTCCTCTGGCTGGCTGAAGTGTGTAGAACATCTCCTCAGTGTGAACATTCAGCCAAAATAACCGAGCTACAAGCTCTGATAAACATTCAGCCAAAACAACAGATCTACAAGCTCACAGTGCAATGCATTGTTTGGTACGTGGTCTGCTCTTTCTTCCCTCTATGCTGAAAATAGACGATACACACTTAGGGATGTCAATGGCTAACCGGATAGCCGTTATAACTAAAAAACATTGCATGGATGCACCTAGGACGTATCCTCAGTGATGTATCCTGAGGTCAACGGGGTTTCGGGTCTCTCAACATCATACCCCTCACTCAGGCGACCCAGCCGGGAGTGATCAAGTCCCGACTTACGTCCCAGTAGCTACCCTCAATCAGTCCCACTAGGGAAAAACCAGGGGCACACAATCCGTTGGAACTACTCCATAACTACTCTGCCAGGGCTGGGAGGTACACTTCTGGCGCATGGAGGGACTAGGCTCTGTGGGTTGCCCCTCCTACATCTCACCAGGTCCACTCCTGCTCTCACCAGGCTCAGGACCTGTGTGTTGCACCAGAGTTCAAACAAATCTTAATATACTTATGGGCTTCACGGTTAACTTTAAAAATAATAAATGTATGTTCCTGATGGTGTTATTTAGTTATGGAGAGATGTCATCATTCTAAACACTCAGGGAGGTGCAAGAGAGTTTTCTATGTCCAAGAGAACACTAGATAGATTACATACATTTTGGGTTAAAAGAAAATAAATAAAATCAACAACCGTTAATTAAGCTATGGGGTAACCGAATGGAAAATGATCCGTTAGCGTCATCCCTAATCACAACATATATCAGAACAGCGGATATTTAAGAGCCTTGGATAAAGGCACTATATAAATGCACCATTTACCATTTATTTAACACCACAGAAGAAGACAGCAGGAAGTGAAGTCGGGGTTTCAGACATTTTATTGATTCAGAATTCGTTACCATGTCAAAGGTCGTCAGGGCCAGGTGGGTGTGGCCTAAATTCTTATACACCTGTTAGGTCAGAGTTCAAAGGTCATCAGGGCCAGATGAATGTAATAGTTAAGTAGTAGCCTTGCCGAGCCATGAGGCCCATAGGGCAGGAGCCTATCTCCTGTTTCTGTAGCGTGAGGCAGCTTGATGTACAAGTACACCCCCTGGACATGACGCTAGTATGTCACAGGGACTTACCCCCAATCCAACCCTTTATGCTGAGTGTCAAGCAGGGAGGCACTGGGTCCCATTCTGGGCCCCAGTCTTTGGTATGACCCGGCCAGGGATTGAACCCCGACCTCCCAGTCTCAGGGCGGACACTCTAACCACAAGGCCACTGAGCTGGAGATGAATGGAATAAAGCAAAACTAAATCTAACTAGAACTGCACTCTGTCGAGTGCCTACTTGCTTGTTGCACACAAGTAGGCCATAAATGGCCAACTAGTGCGCAAGCAGAGCGCGCAAGTACTGTCGACCGCTACAAACTGTCTTCAATTGCCTCAAATGCCTCTATGTATATGTAATTTGTAAGTTGAATAGCGGTATACTGTGGTTACTTTGCGTATGTATCGTAGCAGCATATGACGTCAGGGTATAACTGGTACAACTAACTCTCAATGATGACGTAATAAAGATGTGGATTAAAGGACCCAATGCCAGGGTGTAATTGGTTTTCGATGGTGACGTAATGACGATATGTTTTAGTGTCGGGAGGATTAAAGGTAATGCCCCTATGTATACATGTACAGTATGTAATCTGACACCACTGCCATATCAAGCACAAGTAGTCATTACGTCATACGCTGGCACGGCGCATACACATCAGACGGTGACATGGACGAAAACTATTACTTGCGCGCTCTGCGTCAAGTAATAGTAATGTTTTGTTTTAGGCCTTTTGTTTTAGGCCCTTAGGCCTTTAAGAATGGTGCAGCACTAGTTCCCCTCCTGAATGGGTTAGAGTTCAAAGGTCATGTTACCGTGCCGATGAGGAATTCATCCAGAGACTCTTTGGGAACGATTTGTTTCAACTCCTCCGACCTCTAAAAGCAAACACAGACTCTCCTATACTGACCGTGATGCAGCGAACGTCTGCACACACATTGCTTCTGTGTGTCTTGCAATGACACCATGTACACACGAACGCGCGCGTGTACATGGTGTTCATATATTCAAACAGGTATAAGGACTAGGTCATTATAATTATCATACATACCACTCCAATATGACAGAGAAGCACTGACGACTGAGGGTTGATACTCAGAGCTTTCTTGAAGTGAATTTCTGCAAAGTTGAACTTCTCCTGCTTGTAGATCATCCCTAATCCATACCTATAGCGCGCGCACGCACGCACGCACGCACGCACGCACGCACGCACGCACGCACGCACGCACGCACGCACGCACAAAAAAGCAACATTTAACAATATAAATAAATTGTTGTAGGCTTAATCATCAATAAACATGATACAAGCTGTAGACTGCGCGTCTACAGTACAGGGGCTGCCGGTCCTAGTCCAAAACATAAATAAGTCCAGTCCAGATCTGAGCAACGGAGCAACCTATACCTATAAAGCCACTGGCCGCTTGGGCCAAGCCTTTTTTATTATTAAGGAAGATCAGCATGCATGTTACTGTGTTCTGTTAGTTGACTTTTCACTGACGAGAAAACCCTCAAACCACAGATAGCACATTGTAATAAGATTAGAGAGACCCACTAAGAGAAACCTGTGTGTGGAACGAGCTTCTTATTTATTTCTTGCCTTGATCTACGTCCTCTCTACTCTTCTCCCTTCTCTAAAACACCCTGGACAACGCTCCACACGTCCCAGACTCTTCTCCCTTCTCTAAAATACCCTGGACAACGCTCCACACGTCCCAGACTCTTCTCCCTTCTCTAAAACACCCTGGACAACGCTCCACACATCCTAGACTCTTCTCCCTTCTCTAAAACACCCTGGACAACGCTCCACACATCCCAGACTCTTCCCACTTCTCTAAAACACCCTGGACAACACTCCACACGTCCCAGACTCTTTTCCATTCTCTAAAACACCCTGGACAACGCTCCACACGTCCTAGACTCTTCTCCATTCTCTAAAACACCCTGGACAACGCTCCACAAGTCCTAGACTCTTCTCCCTTCTCTAAAACACCCTGGACAACGCTCCACACGTCCTAGACTCTTCTCACTTCTCTAAAACACCCTGGACAACGCTCCACACGTCCTAGACTCTTCTCCCTTCTCTAAAACGCCCTGCTATGTCTGTAGTTTCTCACCTCAGGACAGTTCTTGTCGATGTCGGTCAGGTCTTTGGACAGCGTGGACAGAGCTATGTCTTTCTGCAGATGCCAGAGAGTCGTGGAACAAATCTCCATTCCTTCGACTCTGTACGGCTCGATTCGACGCACCTCACTGAACAGCCTCTCTGCCTGAAAGAAAATACAATATATAATTGCCGTGAAGTTGCTTGATTAAGTATTTAATATCAATTTGATCTATTAAAGCCAAATGCTATTCAACTTCAAACTCCATGTTGAAAACACACGTCTCTGCTTCTGGTGACTGATATTGTCCTTCCAATGAATGATAGGACGTGTCTGTCTGTGTGTGTGTGTGTGTGTGTGTGTGTGTGTGTGTGTGTGTGTGTGTGTGTGCACGTGCATGCGTGCGTGCGTCGCAGTTAACTATGGAATTGTGCATTTCCCGTCAGTGTGTGTGTTAGTCACACCCCAGGTGAGAGAGCATGTGACATCACGTGTCATCATCAGGGATGGAGATCCCAGAGCCTTAGAAATAGACAGAGTTCTGCAGACTCCGTTCACTTCATGGGGCCGGCGTAATGGCGGCATCTAGCGCTACTGGGGACGCGATTAGGGACAGTTCCTGAACCGGATGCTGACAGAATGCATGGACCTTAATGGAGTCCAGCGGACAAGGCATGAACAAACATCGATATTAATGACTATGCCCTTCTAAAAAAATATCGATGCTGACAGATGAAAGAAGACATGTCACAGCTTATTTTCGGATACTTTGTTTTATGATTTGCAAACGATATAATTATATTTACGTCTCGAAAGAGCACAATACGAGTTTCTGGCCGGGCAGTATCGTGAGAATTCATTGACAAGCTGTTAAGAACTGAGATTATCACGATAACAGCCTATATGCATTTGTTTGAATAGAAATAGCTTGTTATCATCAGATTTAATTTGAATCACCTTATCAATGTGTTTTAGTGAATGCTTGGTGATAACTGGTTATGTTTGTATATTATTATCAGCACAGCAGCAGCATTGTTTTATTGTAGACATTTAAGAAGTGTGTGCGTGTGTGTGTGTGTGTGTGTGTGTGTGTGTGTGTATGTGTGTGTGTGTGTGTGTGTGTGTGCGCGTGCGTGCGTGCGTGCGTGCGTGCGTGCGTGCGTGCGTGCGTGCGTGCATGCATTGTCTACACTCCTAACACTGAAAGGCAACAGCCCGGCTTTTAATGGTCTTAAATCCCTTTATGTTAGAGTGTTTTTTAGTTATAATACAACATCAACATTACAGAGACTTCAGTTGTCACTGTACAATACTTTAAAACAGTTGTCATTTTGCATACATAGCTAAAATGTCCGATATTCGCAGCGCTCTCGTTCAAAACAATGTTATTTCAACTCCAGGCTGCTCATAGTGTGCTGTAGCGATGTGACTCAACACCCAGCCTGTGTTGTAGTGGTGAGACAGCAGAGAGGAGAGAACGCTGACCACTTCTCTGCTGTTGTACAAACACAGAGCCAGGTAGCCTTTACCCAGATCCCTTAGTACGCTGAGTAGACCATCTGTAAAACACATAATATATACATATATATACATCAACCTAGTTGATGTACGAACACAATGCTGTACGAACACAATGCTAGGTAGTAGTGGTGCGCGGCCGGCCCGTTGCCTTGTCCCGCAGGTCGTCCCGCGGGGCGGGCAGACGGGTCAAGATTTTCAGCGCAATTATTGCACAGTGCCCCCCCCCCCTTTCCCCCAATAAGGAGGAAAAAAAGTATTCCGGTCTCCTGGTCTCCTAGTCCTACTACTCCTGCTGAAATCATCAGCTTGTGCTGTTGCTAAAATAAAAAAGTCGGAAATCACATGGTTAAGGGGCTAAACGCAGCTCTGTAAAAATGAGTCTCTAGGAGCGATTTAAAACGGGACACAGACTCGGCAAGCCTGATCTCCAGGGGCAGGGCGTTCCAGAGTGACGGTGCCCGGATTGTGAATGCCCGGTCGCCTACAGTTTTTTTGCAGCCTGATTTTATGGTAAGAAGGGCCGTTCCGGATGATCTCAGTACGCGAGCTGGCTCGTAAGGGTCGAGTAGGTCAGATAAGTATGATGGAGCAAGGTCGGACCTAGCCTTGAACAAGAGTATTTTAAAATCAATTCTATATGAGACAGGCAGACAATGTAGGGTGGCCAGAATAGGGGTAATGTGGTCGAATTTTCTGGAGCCTGTTAGGAGGCGAGCTGCAGCATTCTGAATTAGTTGTAACCGGTTGATGGATTTTTTTGAGAGGCAGGTGTATAGGGAATTACAGTAGTCGACACGAGAGTAAATGAATGCGTGGATAACCTTTAAGAGGTCGGGGCGGGAAAGAAAGGGTTTAATTTTGGCTATGTTTCGAAGGTGGTGATCTACTGACAGTAGATCATCTGGAATACACACATACGGTATGTATATATACTGTACACATTAATATGTGGGCCGAGTTGTGGATCGAGGGGTCCCAGCAACACACAGCTGACACCTGTCATTATTTATTAATATATTTTAAAACAGCAATAGTCACTCTAGAAGCTCATCTGCATACTCGACACCAAACATGGCACACTAATGTGTAAAACTAGTATGGACAGTTGACAGCAGTGCTAAATTTGTAAATTACCCTATTGGCCTGAATATAAGACTAATTATCATTATCATCATCATCTACATGGCCTTCTCTCTTACCTGGCGCAGCTGGAAGACTCCACCTGTGCTGAGATCCTTCCCAGGATGCATTTCAACGTCCGAGTACTCCCCCTGTTCGTTCAGCTCCTGAATGGACACCCACATCTCCATTCTCCACCTGCAACACACCACAGACAAGTGTGTTGAAGATGACCTAACTTCCTGCTGTTCCTCAGTGAACTAACTGAGTGTGTGTGACAGTGTGTCCGTATACAGCAGGGGTGGGCAATTATTTTTCCCAAGGGGCCAAATGAGAAACAGAAAATATTTTGGAGGACCGGGCCAAAAGGCTGAACTTAAAAATATAAATTTTATTTCTATATAAAAAGCAGTAAATGGCATTGTTTTGCAAAGCAATGGTAAACAAAATGTGAAACAGTTGACTCAAATTATAGGCAGTGACTATTTTACATCATGATGTACAATAAGAGCGCCCCTCACTTCACATGGGTGTGATTTTTTTACTTTCTACTTGCGGGCTTGAAACGTTTCCTTTCCCAGTTGAAAACTGTTTTTGTTTAAGTTACAAGTCCTGTAAATACTAGCATTTTATTTTAACAACGAGAACATTAGAGATAGCTCTCTTAGTTGTTCTTCCATACGGAGGACCCTGGAGGTGCCACTTTCACAACCTACATGGCACGCTGCTTACTATCAGCGTGAGATGAGTGAGACAACCATTAAACAACAACGTTCTGAAAACACAATAACAAGCCAACCAGTGATGATATTGTTGAGACTTGGCAGCCTGGCAGGCATTGATGTGTGCACGTTCTGCCAGATTTACTTTGTGGTTCAAAGGTGTCGACTCGTGTGCCGAAAACAGATGATCCACAAGCTCACGGCACATCGCCCAAGCGTTCTGAACTTAAGAAGCATGCCACATTCGGGGCGCAACACCGCCTTACGATGCAGCATCTTAACACACTGATGTGGCAGTTTTGTACACAGTAAACGCGTGAAGAACCATGAGGCAAGCTTGATGATGGTTTATTTAACGTACACAGGAAATACATGGATGCTGGTTCCCCAACAACCCAGGCACGTATGCCCCAAGCAGCTTAATGTCAGAATATAGAGGTACAGTTTATATAGCGTTAGTCCCGCCCACAAGGTGGACCCCGAGAGACGGGTCTCAGACAGGATAACAAGCTCACAGAGATGGAAGAACCATTTGCTTACAAACAAAGGAAGGAAGGGGGGTGGGGGGGGGGGAAACAGGTGAGAAGGGGGTTCTAGGTCACCAGAGCCAAAGTGTCAGACACACTGTGTTCTCACAGCATGGTTTCAGAGCTTCAAAGTCAGTAGAGATGGTCACAGGTTTTTTTTTTTTTTTTAATTGGGCCGTCTGATAGGGGGAGGTGTATGTGTGTGTGTGTGTGTGTGTGTGTGTGTGTGTAGGACAGTCCTCCAGGGGGGGTGTGTGTGTGTGTGTGTGTGTGTGTGTGTGTGTGTGTGTGTGTAATGGGTGCATAACCTGGACTGGCGATTGTATTCTTGTCTGGAAGCGCTGTCCCTCATCGACCCCAGTTATCCTGTCCACCAGTCCCTGCCAGCCGGTGCCCATAATCCTCTTCGTCCCTTCGGTCTCTGCTGGCTCCCTCTGATGAATGGTAGCCTCCCTCAGATGATCGGTAGACTTGTTCATGTTCGTCATAATAGCCTCTCCTTTCCTCTCTCATGCGGCCATTCCCACGACCTCTTCCTTTGTATCTTCTTGGCTGTGGGCAGTCTGATCTCCAATGATCTGGGCTTTTGCAATTGAAGCAACATCCATCATTGAATGGGTTCCTTTTCTGTCTCCTGTTGTCATTCTTATTTTTGTTTTCTTCTTTGTCTGTTGCCAGTTTAGTGACAGCGTCCATCATGGCAAGCTGGAGAGCTTCGGTCTTGTCTTTTTTTAGTTTTTTTTCTTTTTCTTTAGTATCGTTCTCGATTTCTTCCGCGTGAGTTGCGTGTTTGAGGATGTCGGCCGGATCAGCGGTTTTGTAGCCAATGAGAGATTGTTTTACACGCTTGGAGAGTTTTTTGCGCATGTTGCACATTAGCTGGCTAACCAGGAATGCTTTGGCAAATGGGTCGTTCGGATCTGTGCCTCCTCCGTGGGTGAGTATGGCTTGTTCCAGGCGGTGACGGAACTGACTGACCGTTTCATCTTTGCCCTGCTTACAATCGTGTACTTCAGCCAGATTTAATATTGTTGGGAAGAGTGTCATAATCTTCTCACAAACTGTATCCACAGCAGTGATGTATCTGTAATTGTTCTCAAATTGTACATGGACGGGCCTCTCATCTTGATATGTTTGGGCGGCCTCCAGGACTGCCTGCATTTTAGAGGGTTCCATGTTCTTGGCACAGATGTCAAGCACCTCTTTCATTGTAGGCCTGTATGTACGACAGAAAGCCTTCAGTTGTTGAGTCCAGCGGCGTCCTCCCACTTCATTGGGCTTCTTTAGTGTAGCGGCATATTGGGATATGTCGTCTGGGGACCATAAGCGTTGTACCATCATTACATCGCCGTACAGGTTGGCTACTTCTACCATTACAATTTACAATTTAGGCATTTAGCAGACGCTCTTAATCCAGAGCGACTTACAATAGGCAAGAACAAAAAGCATGGGAATACATCACATATGTAAAAAAAAAAAAAATGCATTTATCGCGAAACATGCATGTAAAGTTCATTTGAGGTGGGCGTGTTGCCTGGCAGATGATAAAACCGTGGCGCCCCCTGTGCACGTGTTACTGCCCCAGGCCTTCTTCTTCCCTGCCCATATGACAGTGTGTTGTCCTGGGTGATGGCGATATTCTTGTGACGAGCCGCTGTCTCCCCGTTGTGAATAGGGGTGGACCGATATAATGGGATGTCATCAGAAAGAGAGTCAGAATCAGAGTCAATGTTCATGTCCGCGCCAGGGCGGGCTGCCCTCCTGTGCGCAGCCTCATCCTGAAGGTCACCCAAATCGAGGATCAGATGTGCCTCTTTCATCAGAATTTCACTCAACCGTGTTTCTATAGCACGCATAGACTGTTTCTGTGTCCTTAATTCACTGGTCAAGTACTCTTTCAGGCAACGTACCCGTTCCAGCTCCCTCTTAACAGAGCGTTGAGTGTCGCTGTCATCTGGCCGTTGCTTAGATGTCCTCATGTCACTGTTGTCATGAAAGTCCACCTTAGTCTGTGCTGAGTTGTTGCTGTGGTCTGGCCCAGAGTAGATTGTATCCTTATCGTGGCCGGCGCCAACATCACTGCGCTGGCTGTTCTTGCAGGCCTGGTCAATGGTCCGTAGCTTTTGTTCCGCCTCCGCCAGGACCCTCGGAGTATGTAGATCATAGCCATTCAAAGTTCTAGTACTGGAATGAAGGCTGCTCAGGCCGGAGTCTTCACTGGATGAGTGCAGAACCTGCACAGCTCCACCACCCGTTAGTGGCTCAGTCTTACTCCTGGTGTGCTGTTCCAGGTGTCTCGTCAAATCTGCTGCCACAGGCTGCATCATTCCAGTGTGGCCAGAGTGTCCTCTTTCCTCAAAAAATGGAAGAGACTCAGAGGAAATAGGATTTACTCCACAAATTGATGGCTCTGGGTTAGAAATGTCAGTGTAGGATGGACGTTGGCTATTATTGGTGTCATTGGCTTGAGTGGAGTTCACGTTGCCTTCTCTGCGTTGAACTTCTTCCAATAGGGTGAGCATAGCAGACACCAGGGATGGCGTCGGAGCGGAGGGGGGCTGTGGGTTTCCCAGAGAGGGTGTGAGGAGAGCAGTCTGTAGACAGGGGGGTTGACTGCTCTGTGGGGGTTGCGGGCTTGTGGTGAGATCAGAAGGTGTGAGGAGAGCAGTGACGTTTCGGCTGGTAGACGTCGGGGGTTGACTGGCTGGCATAGGAGGGCAGTCGAGGCCGATTTGGGATGGCGCCTGCAGAGAAGGATAAAAAATAGAATTCTGCGAATATTTGGGCCCTGAAGCGACATATTGAGGAGGAGCCTGTGGTTGGCTCTCCCTTAAAGGATCTATGTCTGGCAGTTCTTTCATATGACTCTCCCGTTGTCTGTACTGTGCTTCCTCTATCCACATTGAAAATACTTTTTGGTTCAGTTCACATTTGTCAAGTTTGGATGTTTTTACTGTCTTTTTCTGTCTCATTTTCTTCTCAGCTTTTTTTAGTAGTTTATCTAATTCAAGCAATTTTCCCACACTTAAAGAGCCTTGCTCCGGAAACCCCATTTGTTTCCACTCATCAAGACAGTCTAACGCTCCTAGGCCATATTATAACAGAAGACCACCTTTCTCTGTCCTCTGGGACGGTACTTTTTTTATTACCCATATTTAATTACTGCTATGTACTTTTTGGGGGAGTCTATCACTTTTCTAATACTTTTCACAATCACTGAGACAGTAAATGCTCCTAGACTATTTTGCTAGTAGAGCATATTTTCCCACTATGTTAATCTGTCACTTGTCCCTGTTCTCTGGGACCGGCACACTTTTTCTCTCAGTACACAGCAATGTGGACTGTCTAGTCTTAAGTAACACGGTATCTTATGTTTTCCTCTGAGGACAACAAGATGTCTTTATGTTGCTAATTGTGCAACAATGTATCTCATGTTATTCCCACAGCGCAACAAGGTGTGTTGTTACAACTCGACTTAATGCAAGGTATTTTTTCTGTCCACTAGGCTAGACTTCCTGCTGTATTTTGCGAATCAAACATACTCGACTACACAATAGATAGGTTTGCAAAATATGGTCTTAGAATTTAGCAGACTTAATTAAACCCTTTAAAAATGTAGCACTTCAATTGTCAGGAACTTGGAATTTGGAAATTTCTCACCGTTTCAGTGTAGCCAACTAGCCACGGGTTTTTTTAAATCCAGGCGCTGAACTCCTTAGATCGCAGCCGCGACTCTGTTGATCTCTGTCCTTTTTGGAGCCGTTCGTTGACGTGATGGACAATCAGTCGTCGTGATTGATCTTCCGGAGCTCAGACGACGCTGGATCCCACTTCTAGACACCAAATTGATGTGGCAGTTTTGTACACAGTAAACGCGTGAAGAACCATGAGGCAAGCTTGATGATGGTTTATTTAACGTACACAGGAAATACATGGATGCTGGTTCCCCAACAACCCAGGCACGTATGCCCCAAGCAGCTTAATGTCAGAATATAGAGGTACAGTTTATATAGCGTTAGTCCCGCCCACAAGGTGGACCCCGAGAGACGGGTCTCAGACAGGATAACAAGCTCACAGAGATGGAAGAACCATTTGCTTACAAACAAAGGAAGGAAGGGGGGTGGGGGGGGGGGGAAACAGGTGAGAAGGGGGTTCTAGGTCACCAGAGCCAAAGTGTCAGACACACTGTGTTCTCACAGCATGGTTTCAGAGCTTCAAAGTCAGTAGAGATGGTCACAGGTGACAGGAAGGCATTGTTTTAGAACAGGCCTTGGCGTTATCTGGGAATGCATGATGGGAAATTCCTCGTCAACACCTTTTAAGTTAACTTTATTGGCGAGGCGGGTTAGAGCGGGTTAAATAAAGCAATAAAGCATAATGGGATTTAACTTGTCCTCCTGCGAGGAAGTTTGGTAATCATGCGCCTACCGTGTTGTGGAGCTGCATGCTCAGCTGGGCTACATTCACCGACGTTGTCACCAATAAATCCAAAAAGGCCGACATTTTCGCATATGAGGAGGGTGAAGGAAGGAAGACAGGTTCTCAATCACACGCAATTCACATGCACAGTTGACGTGCAGATTGCGTGCACTGTGAGAATACATGGGCTTCAAAATAAAAGCAATGCGGTATTAGTCCACCCATAAGGTAATGAAAGTATGTTTTATTTTCTAATGATCAAGTAATCTTCCGCGGGCCGGCCAGAGTCAGCGGCCCGCGGGCCGTACAATGCCCAGGTCTGGTATACAGTGTAAAATGTAGGGAAGTAAAGTACATTTACTCAAGTACTGTACTTAACCCATTCTGGGCGGGAACCCCTTTTGGTGTTATAAGCATTATGTTACACTTTAGCTATTGAAAAATAGCAGATCTACAAGCTCATAGCGCGGCACCGAGTTCCGCGCTATGAGCTTGTACATCTGCTATTTTTGAGAAATCGTGAAAATGCGGCGCAATTCTTTGAATGTATATTCTTTCAGAGCAAACGTTTTTAACTCAAATCTTTGCTTCTGAGGGGTTCCTGGAACACATTTTCAGATGGGAGTCGGTGGCCAATTACATATATTTTTAGGGGTCCTTGACATGAAAATGTTTGAGAACGACTGACATAAAAACATGGGTTTTTCAGAAAACTGTCAGAATTTAGAAGACATTTTTTTAATTTCGACGTCAGGCCAAAATGGGTTAAGTACAATTTTGAGGTCATCTTTACTTTATTGGAGTATTTCCAATTTCCAATACCTTTACTTCTACTCCACTACATCACAGAGGCAAATATTGTACTTTTTACTCCACTACAATCATTAGAAATGTTTAATTACTTTGTAGATTTTGATTAATATTACAAAACATACATTAACCCCGTCAGCCCTATACATTTTAGCCAGTTGAAAATAGTACAGATCTTGTAGATCTGCTATTTTCAAAACCTTTGAAGATTTGTGAATTGGGACATTGTGCATACTTTTTACTCAAGTAAATTTTGAATTCTGGACTTTTACTTGTAATTATTATTTCTACAAAGCGGTCGGTATTGATACTTTTACTCGTTATTTTAGTACTTTTCCCACTTGTAAAATTGAGAGATATTATTGATAAGGCTGCCTGATAAACACACACCTGTCTTGGAGCGTGTGCGTTTGGCCTGCAGTGTGTCCAGCTCCCAGGGGGACCGTCTGTTCCCGGGTTAGGGTGCATCTTGGCCTGCAGTGCATCCAGCTCCCAGGGGGACCGTCTGTTCCCGGGTTAGGGTGCATCTTGGCCTGCAGTGCATCCAGCTCCCAGGGGTTCCCGGGTTAGGGTGCATCTTGGCCTGCAGTGCGTCCAGCTCCCAGGGGGACCGTCTGTTCCCGGCGCAGAGATGACCCCACACTTCTATGGCCAAGCACCCTGGGCAAGACCTACGCTGAAAAGACTATCAGCGGAAGTGGCGGAAGTGTTGCGTGTAAGATAACTACGTCACGCGGTGCGGCTGTGTTTACTAGTCCCCACCCAATGATCATTTCAGCGGGAATACATTTTCGGGAACACAACGCTGCGATTGGTCAAAAAACGTTAACTTCCGGGGGGGGGGGGGGGGGGGGGGGGGGGTTACACGGCGGAAGTCCCGCCTTTCGATAGCTTCTCTGCCTTAGGTTGTGACCAGGCTCTTCTTTTTCGCAGTTAAGTGAGCCTGGGACCGAGGCTAATGGCCAAGGCACCGTCTGATATGAACTCCAAAAACTCATCTGTCACGTGCACCATGTAGTCCTGCAGAGAGAATCACGTTGCAAAACAGTTCATGAGTTGGAATCAAACAAATCACAATAATGCTACTCAATGTCCGTGCCAGATAACACACTAACTGAAGCCCTTATGGCTCGTACACAGTGCACCATATTTGCTCCGATTTTGCTGTCGGGGATCATTTTTGGCGCTCGCCGACAAAACTCCCGATCTGACGCAAGATCGGGCTTTGATCGCAGAGGTTTTGCTCGCTGTGTGTGAAAGGAGCTGCGAGAAGATCCAATGCCGATAAAAGCGCTCGCCGAACCCTTTCCGACCGATTCTGAATATCTAGCAGGTTTGATATTTGGCTCTCTCGCCGACTGGACATCATCATACAGTATGAACTGGGTTGATGGACATCATACAGTATGAACTGGGTTGACTGGACATCATACAGTATGAACTGGGTTGATGGACATCATACAGTATGAACTGGGTTGATGGACATCATACAGTATGAACTGGGTTGATGGACATCATACAGTATGAACTGGGTTGATGGACATCATACAGTATGAACTGGGTTGATGGACATCATACAGTATGAACTGGGTTGACTGGACATCATACAGTATGAACTGGGTTGACTGGACATCATACAGTATGAACTGGGTTGATGGACATCATACAGTATGAACTGGGTTGATGGACATCATACAGTATGAACTGGGTTGATGGACATCATACAGTATGAACTGGGTTGATGGACATCATACAGTATGAACTGGGTTGATGGACATCATACAGTATGAACTGGGTTGATGGACATCATACAGTATGAACTGGGTTGATGGACATCATACAGTATGAACTGGGTTGATGGACATCATACAGTATGAACTGGGTTGATGGACATCATACAGTATGAACTGGGT
Organism: Electrona antarctica; assembly: GCF_951216825.1. Lineage (NCBI taxonomy): Eukaryota > Metazoa > Chordata > Actinopteri > Myctophiformes > Myctophidae > Electrona > Electrona antarctica. The sequence continues at coordinate 3,479 of NW_027637978.1, read as the reverse complement.
TGATGGACATCATACAGTATGAACTGGGTTGATGGACATCATACAGTATGAACTGGGTTGATGGACATCATACAGTATGAACTGGGTTGATGGACATCATACAGTATGAACTGGGTTGACTGGACATCATACAGTATGAACTGGGTTGATGGACATCATACAGTATGAACTGGGTTGATGGACATCATACAGTATGAACTGGGTTGATGGACATCATACAGTATGAACTGGGTTGATGGACATCATACAGTATGAACTGGGTTGATGGACATCATACAGTATGAACTGGGTTGACTGGACATCATACAGTATGAACTGGGTTGATGGACATCATACAGTATGAACTGGGTTGACTGGACATCATACAGTATGAACTGGGTTGACTGGACATCATACAGTATGAACTGGGTTGACTGGACATCATACAGTATGAACTGGGTTGACTGGACATCATACAGTATGAACTGGGTTGACTGGACATCATACAGTATGAACTGGGTTGACTGGACATCATACAGTATGAACTGGGTTGACTGGACATCATACAGTATGAACTGGGTTGACTGGACATCATACAGTATGAACTGGGTTGATGGACATCATACAGTATGAACTGGGTTGATGGACATCATACAGTATGAACTGGTTAAATCCTGAATTACAGCCAATGAGACAACTTCACAAGACAGCTGCATGTGCTCACTGCTCACAGCCACTATCTGTCTGTCAGTCTGTCAACTGTATCGATAGATACATGATGATAATAACCTTTATTCCTTGGGTAAATCCCTGTATCGATAGATACATGATGATAATATATAACCTTTATTCCTTGGGTAAATCCCTGTATTGATAGATACATGATGATAATATATAACCTTTATTCCTTGGGTAAATCCCTGTATTGATAGATACATGATGATAATATATAACCTGTGTGTTAGGGCATCGACACATCGACTTCATTAACACAAGTCGATTCAAATTCGGAGAAGTCGGAAAAAAATAAAAATAAAAAAAGAATCATTTGTTTTCCCCATATTATTTTTGCTCTATGTGTGTGTATGTGTACAGAATTCAAACTGTATGATTGGTTATTGTCACGGACAGGAAGTAATTAATTCCCTTTGCATCGGAGTTCAGCCACAGCCTTAATTAACAACCAGCTGTGTTCTCCTTTGATGTGCGCTCTCAGCGTGTCCCACTAATTAACTGGCTGAAGTTGAACGCGCGTACAAGTACAGAAGCGCGCAAACTTTATCCCCCCCACCCCGTGCTGACAGTGACTAGCTTTACGTGCGGGACGCATGAATCTCTCCATCTCCGGTCAGTGCAGGTTGTTTGCATGGCTCAGAAAAGACGAAGCTTGAGGACGTTATGCTTGGAGTTGTTGTCGGAGGAGGAGAAGGAAAGGTCGTTCACGTCGTGAACGTGGAAGGTAATAGCAGATTGTATTCTGATGATGTGCCAAACTGCTACTGCATTAATGTTAATTATACCTATGATGACCTATGTCTTCTATTGTGTTCTGAAGGTACACAAGGTATTTTGTATTGTGTTCATATGGCTGGAGCGAGCCGCTGCGCTCAGTGTGCTGTGCCAATTATGCCTCGTCTCAGTTTGTTGTGTTCTCTTTTCTGGTGTATGTGCCAGTGTGGCCGTGTGTGCCTGCACTGTTCAGTGTTTACTATTAAATGTATATGCTTTGATAATCAGCGCCTTGCCATAGATACAGTGTGTGTAGCCTAGCTGTCTTTTCTAATGGGTGTCTGTGCCATATTGGAGAGGCCACTGTGTGTGCTGTGTGTTTAGTGGCTCTGTTTGACATACTCCGTCACTTGACATAAAGCAAAGCAAAGTTACTATATTTACCCAGGGTAACTGGACTAAGCATACTTGTTTACAGCCAGGCCCTGCTCATAGAACATGTCATGGTAGTGGTTCAATGCCTTGCTCAAGGGCACTTCAGCGGTGGTAATTTTAACGTGCCGGTCCGGGGATACGAACTGGCGACCTTCCGGTATCAAGACCGCTCCGCAAACCGTTCGGCCACCGCTGCCACATGCTCCGTACATGAGCGCGCGCACCCCCACCAGTCCCCTCTTAGGGTCCTCCCGGGATCCCCCCCCCCCCCATCCCCGTCATCAAACGATGCATCGACTCAACTTCGACTTTACTGTCTGACAAGTCGACTGGGAAAAATCTCAACTTGTTAATGCCCTAGTGTGTGTGTGTGTGTGTGTGTGTGTGTGTGTGTGTGTGCTAACTCACTGTTTCAGCTCAGTTATGGTCTTGATGTTGGAGTCTTCTTGGGCTGTCTCTCCACTGTACTGAACCACACCTCTCCTGGACTCGTTAGCAGCAAACTGGAAAAAGAAACAGGAACGGATGAGTGAGTGTTTATGTGCATGTGTAACGGGTAGAAGAAATACTCTGTTTATTGTAGTGAAATTCCTGCTAATATATGTCTATAGTTTATCCTCCTGCGTGAGTGGTTGTTTGGCGCCCCCTACTGGTAGCCTATAAATGTGACCGGAAACGGAAATTCCCCACAGTCTGACTAGCTATCTGCTGTGGTGAGTGTGAATTGTCCGGTGCTCCTCTGAAAAAGTATTATAAAGTACACAAAAGCTAACGTGAGATTTGCTGTATGATACACAGTCATGTAACAACTTTGAAGATGCTATCCCAGTGTATTTTCGTTTTGTGTTTGTTGCTCACGTTGGTTGTACTATTTATTTTGATACTGAAGACAATGTTATCTTTCCTATAGACGTCACAACCAGTGGAGGAGCTAACCAAAATATGTTTGTGCTTATGAACCACTCATTTGCAGGTAAATGTTGTTGCACTATGTTTTGTATTAAGTCAGAGATGTTTACAAGTTCAAAGTTCATATTGTATTGTGGACCGTGGACGCCATTTTAGAATAATGCGCATCGCGCCTAAACGTGGTGGCTGCTGTATATTCTGTGTACCACCAGAGGGTGCTGTTATGCAGTTTATTCATTCACTTTGTCTACCGTCTTTCATTTCTATATAAAAAGGATGTTGTAGGTTAAAAACAAGTTAAAAAGAGATTGTATTTGAATTCATTGTAAAGCATTAATGTTAAAACACAGTTAAAACCACTATACGATCACATGTTAAAAAGAATACTGTTACCATTGTAAAAAGACATCTGAATGCATTTAATGTAAAATGTAAAGTATTTTAAGATGTTTGTACTACACAGTCTGACTAGCTATCTGCTGTGCTACCTCAGTAAAAGAACCACAACACCCAACCCAGTGCCTCTGTGTGTGTGTTGCATGACGGGACGGGTACACAACCGTTACACATGCATGCATGTGCGCGCACGTGCGTGTGTATCTGTGTGTGTGTGTATCTATATATATATATGTGTGCGTGTGCGTGCGCGTGCATGTGCGTGCGTGCGTGCGCGCGCGTGTGCAGAGATTAAAATAGGGTGCGTTTTG
>NW_027637979.1:5000-20435 GCF_951216825.1 Electrona antarctica | reverse complement strand
TGAATGACCTGCTATATCAATACCATGAATGACCTGCTATATCAATACCATGAATGACCTGCCATATCAATACCATGAATGACCTGCTATATCAATACCATGAATGAATGACCTGCCATATCAATACCATGAATGACCTGCTATATCAATACCATGAATGAATGACCTTCCATATCAATACCATGAATGAATGACCTGCCATATCAATACCATGAATGAATGACCTGCCATATCAATACCATGAATGACCTGCTATATCAATACCATGAATGACCTGCTATATCAATACCATGAATGACCTGCTATATCAATACCATGAATGACCTGCTATATCAATACCATGAATGACCTGCCATATCAATACCATGAATGACCTGCCATATCAATACCATGAATGACCTGCTATATCAATACCATGAATGACCTACCATATCAATACCATGAATGACCTGCCATATCAATACCATGAATGACCTGCTATATCAATACCATGAATGACCTGCTATATCAATACCATGAATGACCTGCTATATCAATACCATGAATGACCTGCTATATCAATACCATGAATGACCTGCTATATCAATACCATGAATGACCTGCCATATCAATACCATGAATGACCTGCCATATCAATACCATGAATGACCTGCTATATCAATACCATGAATGACCTGCCATATCAATACCATGAATGACCTACCATATCAATACCATGAATGACCTGCCATATCAATACCATGAATGACCTGCCATATCAATACCATGAATGAATGACCTGCCATATCAATACCATGAATGACCTGCCATATCAATACCATGAATGACCTGCCATATCAATACCATGAATGACCTGCTATATCAATACCATGCATGAACGCAGCATTTACTACATGGTGAAAGAAATGCCCCTCCTCTCCTCCCCTTTAAATGCCAGACATGTTTTCCCCGGAACTCTCCTGATCTCCTGATCTTGAACGCAGCATTTTGAACTCTCCTGATCTCCTGATCTTGAACGCAGCATTTTGAACTCTCCTGATCTCCTGATCTTGAACGCAGCATTTTGAACTCTCCTGATCTCCTGATCTTGAACGCAGCATTTTGAACTCTCCTGATCTTGAACGCATAATTTTGAACTCTCCTGATCTCCTGATCTTGAACGCAGCATTTTGCGTTGAAAGAATTTTGTTTAGAAATCCATGATGTCATCGCCGCATCTCCAGTAGCCAACGAGTGCGGGGGTCGCGCCCGGAGAATAGTAGATCTACAAGCTCCCAACGCGTCGTGCTGCGTCCCTTTTGTGACGTGTTGTAAGCTTGAAGATCAACTATTTTGGAAAAAAAATGTATGGACATTTTTCAACATGGAAATGATTGACGACAAATAATTGTGATTATCTCAAATAAATAGCCAGCCAGCCAGTTTACCACTGATGATGTCATAATAGTGACAGCCAGCCCACCGCTGATGATGTCACTGGTTTCTGAACCGCCCACAGCCCTCCTATGAGACACAGACTGGTTTCTGAACCGCCCACAGCCCTCCTATGAGACACAGACTGGTTTCTGAACCGCCCACAGCCCTCCTATGAGACACAGACTGGTTTCTGAACCGCCCACAGCCCTCCTATGAGACACAGACTGCTTTCTGAACCGCCCACAGCCCTCCTATGAGACACAGACTGGTTTCTGAACCGCCCACAGCCCTCCTATGAGACACAGACTGGTTTCTGAACCGCCCACAGCCCTCCTATGAGACACAGACTGGTTTCTGAACCGCCCACAGCCCTCCTATGAGACACAGACTGGTTTCTGAACCGCCCACAGCCCTCCTATGAGACACAGACTGGTTTCTGAACCACCCACAGCCCTCCTATGAGACACAGACTGGTTTCTGAACCGCCCACAGCCCTCCTATGAGACACAGACTGGTTTCTGAACCGCCCACAGCCCTCCTATGAGACACAGACTGGTTTCTGAACCGCCCACAGCCCTCCTATGAGACACAGACTGGTTTCTGAACCGCCCACAGCCCTCCTATGAGACACAGACTGGTTTCTGAACCGCCCACAGCCCTCCTATGAGACACAGACTGGTTTCTGAACCGCCCACAGCCCTCCTATGAGACACAGACCGAATAGGGAAAAAGATGGTGCTGCTATTTCATCATGAACATTAGTGAGGACCAATTATATGAAGTATAGGTTGAAACGTGTTGCTGTGGTCCTTTAAGAGTTGTATGCATGTCTCATGTGATCGTACCGTTTCTCCCGTTGGACAGGTGATTGGTCTACTGGACGTGTTCACCTCGGAGATATCGTTGGACCGATTTCACAACTTGTAAGTGTTGCCGTCCTGTTCCCACACATAATGAATGATATATTAGGATACACAGAGACTCACACGTCTTGTTGTTGTTGTTGTGGGTTACATGTTTTCTAAAAATGTAATTTTTGCCACACGACACGACACACAATTAGAATGACCAGAAACACATAAAGAGAATGAATGAATGACCACAACAGGTCTGTAACTCTGACCCTTATGGGTCCATTTGGTTCCATGTTGTACACTCTCAGAGTTAAGGGTATGTCCTTGCAAATAAAACATGTGAGAACCACTAGTACTAACTTTGGACTCCTAATATTCCATACATGGTGTCGTAGTAAATCAGGGCAGTATTATGCATGTCTTAAGTACCAGGTCTTATTACTTAACTTAAGACCTGGAGGCGTGGTCAATGCTGTTTGGCCACTCAGAATAGCCAAATGGCATTGACCACACCCTCCAGGTCTTAAGTTAAGTAATAAGACCTGGTACTTAAGACATGCATAATACTGCCCTCAGTGTCATACATATTGTGAAGAAAACCTGGAGACTGACATTCAGTAATTGTTGGGTCTCCTCTCATTGATCAAAATAAGAACGGTTTGTGTAAAAACATTAAAATCATTCAAAACGTGTCTCTCTCCATGCAGCTACCTGGCCATGCCGTACATGGGGACAGACCTGGGCAAACTGATGAAGATGGAGAGGTTGACCGAGGACCGCGTGCAGTTCCTGGTCTACCAGATGCTCAAAGGACTCAAGGTACACAAACACCTCCACTACAGCTTCACCCGTTTGCCAAGGCATTGAAAAGGGACAAAATGACATCTGATCGGAGCCTCCGATGCTCCAGTTATAGACGCGTCTACTGATCTCAGTAGCTGCATTCTGTACGCTTGATCACGGATACGGTTTTGATAGCGGCGACGCGCGTTGTCAACTGACTTACGTGGCCGGTTAAGACTGATATGAGGTTAGGATTCTACAAATGTCTTCTAAATCATGACAGTTTTCTGAAAAACCTATGTTTCTATGTCAGTGGTGATCAAACTATTTCATGTCAAGGACCGACAGAAGTATATAGTTGGTGTAGGGCCCCCCCCCCCCCCCCACCCAAGCCAATCGCGGTGCGGGAGGCGGGACATGGGAAGTGAGGAAGAGAGAGAGAATTTCAGAGAATGTCAAAACTTAAAAAATAGACTAAAAATACTCAACGTCAACGCCGTTAATGGCGCTTCGCACATCTGAGAGGACCTGTGATGTCATGCCGGTACTTTTTAATTTGTGTTTTTTCTATTAATTTGGTCATTAAAAGGTCCACATAATGAGAGGTCTGCTCTGCCGGAAACATTGCGGAAAAAGGTTACGGCCATTTTTGTATAAACCCACCATAGACAACATATACTGTAGGCCTATATGGCAACATTTTCACATTTTCCAAATGTCATGATGCTTTAAGTAGCATGTGACGTGTCAAACTAGGGGGTTTTCATCATCCTGAATCCATTCCAAGCATTAGTTTAGAACAAAAAAACACTCCTTGGACAAAAACATGGCCATAGCCGTCATCACAAATGTGATGAGGTCATCACAAATGTGATGAGGTCATCACATTTGGGCGTGGCTATGGCCGAATTTAGGCCAAGGAGTGTTATTCAGCCCATTTTAATCCATGCAGATTGAAAGAGGATAATTCAAGCTTGCACTACAACGACACTGGATGGCATTGCAATGCAACTCTAGATTCAACCCATTATAAAATAACTCTAGTGTTGCATGCAAATTGCGGCTAAGTAGTATTAGTACTAGCCTGGCTAATAAGCCAGACCGAATCAGCCGTTGGCAAAAAAAAAATTGCCTCCCGGCGGATTACGGTCTGGAGAGGCTCAATTGTACGCCCATTTCCTACACCAGAGAACTGGTGTGGCCAATCGGGACACGGTATGCAATATGGGCGGGCTTTGGTACAGTGACGTTCAATGCTTGAGACCTTTGACTGACAGTAGCTCTGACCAATTGCGTCAAAGAGAAAATGTTTGAACCCGCCCCCCCCCCCCCGGGAAACAAGATCCATACACAGCATCTCCAGACTCAAATACCACACGACAGTGTGATTTGAGTCTGGCTTACAATTTACAATTTAGGCATTTAGCAGACGCTCTTAATCCAGAGCGATTTACATTAGGCAGGAACAAAAGTATGGGAATACATCACATATATAAAATGCATTTATCAAGAAACATGCGTAAGCTAAGAACGTAACTAGAACATATATATATAATGACACTATACATATTAACTATACATATATACTATACTATGCTATACATATGTAGGCTACTATGATGTGCTATGACTATATACAATGCAATTATTGTGCTGTCTACATGACATGCTATAAGTCTGTTTCAAATGCTATCTAAGTCTAAAAAGTGCTATCTAAGGGGGTAGGATAAGTGCTATGGGCCATGATGGAGATGGGTCTTCAGACTACGGCGGAAGATTGGGAGTAATGCCGCAGTTCTGACTGCAACGGGGAGTGCATTCCACAGTTTTGGGGCCAGAAGGGAGAAGAGTTTGGGACGTGTGGAGCGTTGGCCCGGCGTTTTTAGTGAGGGTACTTCCAGCTTTCCTGCGTTGGCTGATCTGAGTGCGCGGGAGGGTTTGTAGGGTTCAATCATGCTTGCAACATCATGCTTATTAGCCAGGCTAGTATAGTACCCCCTCTCAAATATCTCCATAGCACAATAGTACCCCCCTCCAAAATCCACAGGCATGCCGACAGTATGCGTAGCAGACTAGTCTAATAGTCACTGACACTCCTTTGTAATGTAAGTATAGGTGGAGGTCATTGTTGCTTCCTGCCTAACAATGTAAGACGACCGAGTGGCCAATTAACTGTCACCTGTATGCACATGCAAATCACCTGAGTGGACGAGTGCTCCAGCTAACATTTAGAACCAAATGAACCCTTGCAAGAAAAAGATCTGAGTAAATGACCAAACCAGTCAACAAACGCTTAGAAGGGGCTCTACACTACACACCACCTGTGACCCCATCGCACAGGGAGGTCACGCAGGAATGCCTGAGTGGCAAATAAATAAAATAAAATAAAAAAGCTTTCTGGCTTTGACAGCCCATACATACCAAACAGAACGAATGATCCTATTAACCCATTATTGGTGGGAACCCCTTTTGGTGTTTTAAGCATTATGTTATACTTTAGCTATTGGAAAACAGCAGATCTACAAGCTCATAGCGCAGCACCGAGTGCCGCACTATGAACTTGTAGGTCTGCTATTTTTGAAAAATCGTGAAAATGTGGCACAAATCTTTGTTTGAATATAATTATATTCTTTCAGAGCAAACGTTTTTAACTCAAATCTTTGCTTCTGGAGGGTCCCTGGAAGAACATATTTTCAGATTGGGGTCCACGGCCAAATACAGATAATTCTGGGGGTCCTTGACATGAAATAGTTTGAGAACCACTGAAATAGAAACATAGGGGTTTTTCAGAAAACTGTCAGGATTTAGAAGACATTTGTAGAATCGGTCTCGGTCGAAATTGATTGAACAATTGATTGCCACATCCAGACTGACATCTGATTAGTTTAAATCAGTCTAAATGCACACAGACAGTGGCGTGCACAGACATTTAGAGGGGCAGGTGCTCAAGTGAAAAAAGGGCACCTTGTGCAGCGCGTGGAACCGGCCGGTTGGCTTAATAGTGTGAGATTTATAGATTTTGGGGCCTAAATAATATATTAGAAGCTTTTTATCAAGAATTGATCATGGAGAAGAGTCGGTGATGTGTGGAGCGTTGTCCAGGGTGTTTTAGAGAAGGGAGAAGAGTCTGGGACGTGTGGAGCGTTGTCCGGGGTGTTTTAGAGAAGGGAGAAGAGTCTGGGACGTGTGGAGCGTTGTCCAGGGTGTTTTAGAGAAGGGAGAAGAGTCTGGGACGTGTGGAGCGTTGTCCGGGGTGTTTTAGAGAAGGGAGAAGAGTCTGGGACGTGTGGAGCGTTGTCCAGGGTGTTTTAGAGAAGGGAGAATAGTCTGGGACGTGTGGAGCATTGTCCGGGGTGTTTTAGAGAAGGGAGAAGAGTCTGGGACGTGTGGAGCGTGGTCCAGGGTGTTTTAGAGAAGGGAGAAGAGTCTGGGACGTGTGGAGCGTTGTCCAGGGTGTTTTAGAGAAGGGAGAATAGTCTGGGACGTGTGGAGCGTTGTCCAGGGTGTTTTAGATAAGGGAGAAGAGTCTGGGACGTGTGGAGCGTTGTCCAGGGTGTTTTAGAGAAGGGAGAAGAGTCTGGGACGTGTGGAGCGTTGTCCGGGGTGTTTTAGAGAAGGGAGAAGAGTCTGGGACGTGTGGAGCGTTGTCCAGGGTGTTTTAGAGAAGGGGGAAGAGTCTGGGACGTGTGGAGCGTTGTCCAGGGTGTTTTAGAGAAGGGAGAAGAGTCTGGGACGTCTGGAGCGTTGTCCGGGGTGTTTTAGAGAAGGGAGAAGAGTCTGGGACGTGTGGAGCGTGGTCCAGGGTGTTTTAGAGAAGGGAGAAGAGTCTGGGACGTGTGGAGCGTTGTCCAGGGTGTTTTAGAGAAGGGAGAAGAGTCTGGGACGTGTGGAGCATTGTCCAGGGTGTTTTAGAGAAGGGAGAAGAGTCTGGGAAGTGTGGAGCGTTGTCCGGGGTGTTTTAGAGAAGGGAGAAGAGTCTGGGACGTGTGGAGCGTTGTCCAGGGTGTTTTAGAGAAGGGAGAAGAGTCTGGGACGTGTGGAGCGTTGTCCAGGGTGTTTTAGAGAAGGGAGAAGAGTCTGGGACGTGTGGAGCGTTGTCCAGGGTGTTTTAGAGAAGGGAGAAGAGTCTGGGACGTGTGGAGCGTTGTCCAGGGTGTTTTAGAGAAGGGAGAAGAGTCTGGGACGTGTGGAGCGTTGTCCAGGGTGTTTTAGAGAAGGGAGAAGAGTCTGGGACGTGCGGAGCGTTGTCCGGGGTGTTTTAGAGAAGGGAGAAGAGTCTGGGACGTGCGGAGCGTTGTCCGGGGTGTTTTAGAGAAGGGAGAAGAGTCTGGGACGTGCGGAGCGTTGTCCAGGGTGTTTTAGAGAAGGGAGAAGAGTCTGGGACGTGCGGAGCGTTGTCCAGGGTGTTTTAGAGAAGGGAGAAGAGTCTGGGACGTGTGGAGCGTTGTCCAGGGTGTTTTAGAGAAGGGAGAAGAGTCTGGGACGTGTGGAGCGTTGTCCAGGGTGTTTTAGAGAAGGGAGAAGAGTCTGGGACGTGTGGAGCGTTGTCCAGGGTGTTTTAGAGAAGGGAGAAGAGTCTGGGACGTGTGGAGCGTTGTCCAGGGTGTTTTAGAGAATGTTCTGCCAGCCTCCCTTTTCGGTTTAGTTTCAAGTCTAACCATCCCTGCCCCCCCCCCTCTCCTCCCCCCCCTCTCCTCCTGCCCCCCCCCCCCCCCCTCCTCCTCTCTTTCAGTACATCCATTCTGCTGGGATCATCCACAGGGTGAGTGACCTCTGTGACCTTTTAGACACTGTGAGAATTGGGGGGTTGGGCGCGTTGCTCTTTCTTCACGCCCACTCCCATTCATCCCGTCTCCCACACACCCCCAGAAACTACTTCATTTGGTGTGTGTGTGCGTGCGTGCGTGCGTGTGAGTGTGCGTGCAAGTGCTTGTGTGCGTGCGTGTGTGTGCGCGTGTGTGTGAGTGTGAGTGTGCTTGTGTGCGTGCGTGTGCGTGTGTGTGCGCGTGTGTGTGAGTGTGTGTGCGCGTGTGTGTGAGTGTGTGTGTGTGTGTGTGTGTGTGTGTGCGACCCCAAACTTTAAACTCCTCCTATGATCTTCGCAAGATACTCAGAAACTGGTTGAAGTGTTTTTTTCTTATCTGTTCTTTTTCTTTTCTCTCTCCTCCTAACAGGATCTCAAACCTGGAAATTTGGCCGTGAACCCAGACTGTGAGCTGAAGGTATTCCACCCCCCCCCCCCCCCCCCCCCACACACACACACACACACACACACACACACACACACACACACACACACACACACACACACACACACACACACACACACACACACACACACACACACACACACACACACACACACACACACACACAAATCGACATGTAAATATGAAATAAACGCTTAAACATGTAGCTAGGTGTAATGTTAGAGTCCACAGAAGACATGTAAATATGAAATAAATGCTTAAACATGTAGCTAGGTGTAATGTTAGAGTCCACAGAAGACATGTAAATATGAAATAAATGCTTAAACATGTAGCTAGGTGTAATGTTAGAGTCCACAGAAGACATGTAAATATGAAATAAATGCTTAAACATGTAGCTAGGTGTGATGTTAGAGTCCACAGAAGACATGTAAATATGAAATAAATGCTTAAACATGTAGCTAGGTGTGATGTTAGAGTCCACAGAAGACATGTAAATATGAAATAAATGCTTAAACATGTAGCTAGGTGTAATGTTAGAGTCCACAGAAGACATGTAAATATGAAATAAATGCTTAAACATGTAGCTAGGTGTAATGTTAGAGACCACAGAAGACATGTAAATATGAAATAAATGCTTAAACATGTAGCTAGGTGTGATGTTAGAGTCCACAGAAGACATGTAAATATGAAATAAATGCTTAAACATGTAGCTAGGTGTAATGTTAGAGTCCACAGAAGACATGTAAATATGAAATAAATGCTTAAACATGTAGCTAGGTGTAATGTTAGAGACCACAGAAGACATGTAAATATGAAATAAATGCTTAAACATGTAGCTAGGTGTAATGTTAGAGTCCACAGAAGTGAACCTTTCAAACCTGTTTTCTCAACTCGCTGTTTCTCTGCAAGACATTACTCTATAAGCCATATCTCTAAAACCGGTGGGTTAAACTGAACAACCAATATGTTAATTTGAAGCTAAGATTCCCTGCTTTAAAAAAAAACAGAGCTGACAAATCAGCATGATGTGACTGGTGGTCACACACTGACAGGTCAGTGTGATGTGACTGGTCAGACACTGACCGGTCAGTGTGATGTGACTGGTGGGCACACACTGACAGGTCAGTGTGATGTGACTGGTGGTCACACACTGACAGGTCAGTGTGATGTGACTGGTGGTCACACACTGACAGGTCAGTGTGATGTGACTGGTGGTCACACACTGACAGGTCAATGTGATGTGACTGGTCACACACTGACAGGTCAATGTGATGTGACTGGTCACACACTGACAGGTCAGTGTGATGTGACTGGTCAGACGCTGACAGGTCAGTGTGATGTGACTGGTCACACGCTGACAGGTCAGTGTGATGTGACTGGTCAGACGCTGACAGGTCAGTGTGATGTGACTGGTCACACGCTGACAGGTCAGTGTGATGTGACTGGTCAGACGCTGACAGGTCAGTGTGATGTGACTGGTCAGACACTGACAGGTCAGTGTGATGTGACTGGTCAGACACTATAACTAAAACCTGTCTGTGTGTTGTTTTCAGATCCTGGACTTCGGCCTGGCGCGGCAGACGGATGCAGAGATGACCGGCTACGTGGTGACGCGCTGGTACCGAGCACCGGAGGTCATACTGACCTGGATGCACTACACGCAGACAGGTAGGACACGCCCTATATGACACACAGACAGGTCAGTGAAGCCAGCCGCAGTTCTCCTCGTGTCCACAAGATGGCAGCGAGTGAATGCCATGTGACATGCTACATGCTACATGCGGTCCGGGGACCACCAGTGGTCCTTGAGGGGGTTCCAGGAGGTCCCCGTGTGGTCCGGGGACCACCAGTGGTCCTTGAGGGGGTTCCAGGTGGTCCCCGTGTGGTCCGGGGACCACCAGTGGTCCTTGAGGGGGTTCCAGGAGGTCCCCGTGTGGTCCGGGGACCACCAGTGGTCCTTGAGGGGGTTCCAGGAGGTCCCCGTGTGGTCCGGGGACCACCAGTGGTCCTTGAGGGGGTTCCAGGAGGTCCCCGTGTGGGACCACCAGTGGTCCTTGAGGGGGTTCCAGGAGGTCCCCGTGTGGGACCACCAGTGGTCCTTGAGGGGGTTCCAGGAGGTCCCCGTGTGGTCCGGGGATCACCAGTGGTCCTTGAGGGGGTTCCAGGAGGTCCCCACAACATGCAGATAAATGATGGAGAGTTGGGAACCAAATGGACCCTTATAGACCTTGAACTCTTGAGTGTAAAATGAAACCAAATGGACCCGTACGGGTCCATTTGGTTTCATTTTACACTCTCAAGAGTTACATTATTGTTAAACATCTGCATTACTTAATTTACTAGAAGTCGACACAATTAGAGAATGTAGAGGAATTGTTATTTTGATCAACGTTTGCCTGTTATCTCTCCTAATGGTACCAACATCAATACAGCATCTTATCCAACTATAACAAGATATTCTTTAGTTTTGGCGCTGAGAGGTGGTGGTCCGTGGCTCAAATGGGTCTGAGAGGCTAAATGTCATCAATATTAACTATGTATATAATGTTGTTTGTTTTACAGTGGATATCTGGTCGGTGGGATGTATCATGGCCGAAATGCTGCTGGGAAAGCCGCTGTTCAAAGGAAACGATCGTATCCTTTTCAAACATTTCTTTCCACTTAATTGGCCTGAAAACCATATAGTGCTATAAACTAAGCATTTTCGTAAAAAAATAAAAACTAGACTAAAATGTTAGGAAGGGACTAGTGGACATGAGATCCAGTATAAGTAAAAGACACAAGTCATTTTACACTTGGTTGCATACTGAAAATAGCCAATCTACAAGATTGTAGATCGGCTATTTTCAGCAAGTGTAAAATCAGCCATTACGACAGCATGAAGGCCTGCCAAAATACATTTTAGTCGACTAAATCAAATGTAGATTTATGACGTTGCGACCCGATAGGTGCAGAATAATAAATGACTGACGGCCCTGTCTCACCCAATCGCAAGCCGAGGCGCTCCTTCCAGCCCCTCCCACCGCGGGGAGGAAAAGCTATAGGTCGCCATCGATACAGTAGAACCGAGTTTGACCCTTGACCCCCAGACGATTCCCAGATCTAGATCAACTGAAAGAGATCATGAAGATCACTGGAACGCCGGGAGCAGACTTTGTCCTGAAACTACGCAGCCAAGACGTGAGTTAATGCATCTATGTGATCTGTGTCTATATCTGTCAGTTACTGCATCTATGTGATCTGTGTCTATATCTGTAAGTTACTGGTAAATAAATGGTAAATGGTGCATTTATATAGCGCCTTTATCCAAGGCGCTTTACATAGATTGTGCATTACATTCACCCATTCACACACACATTCATACACCGATTGCGGCGGAAGCCATGCAAGGTACCAACCAGCACATCGGGAGCAATTTGGGGTTCAGTGTCTTGCCCAAGGACACTTCGACATGTAGCCAGGAGGAGCCGGGATTCGAACCGCCGACTCATGGATCATTGGACGACCTGCTCTACCTCCTGAGCCACAGTCGCCCTGTGCATCTATGTGTTACTGCATCTATGTGATCTGTGTCTATATCTGTCAGTTACTGCATCTATGTGATCTGTGTCTATATCTGTCAGTTACTGCATCAGAAGTCTATAATTAATAACGTCTTGTTTCCAAACAGGCCAAACACTACATCAGAAGTTTACCCAAAGTGCCAAAAAAGGACCTGCACACCATTTTCCCCCAAGCCAGCTCCAACGGTACGCTGAGATGCAGATCATATTATAAACCATACATGGGCAACTGGCGGCCCGGGGGCCACATGCGGCCCCCACCTTCACTTAATTGGTTTAATATCAACTGGCGGCCCGGGGGCCACATGAGGCCCCCACCTTCACTTAATGTGGCCCTCGGGTTAATATCAAAATGCTGATATATTATTGATTTCAGATAATCACTAGTATTACAATGTTGTAGTCTTTTTTTATGTACAATGTATTTGTATTTAGTTCACAAAGTTAACATAACTATAACTAAATGCATTTTTTTCAAGATTCCAATTCAAATATAGCAAAAAAATTGCCGATCTACAAGCTCAAAACACGTCACAGTTTGAACGGCAGATTATGGCAGTAATATGCAATGTGGCCCTCTGGAGTGAATGTGTTAATATAGTGGTCCGCTCCATCAGTGGCGTGCACAGATAGACACTAGGGGTGCTAGAGCATTTTTATTTTTTGTACAGTGTACAGTATGTGGACCATGGTGACATTGATCAATTCTTGATAAAAAGAAAAGCTTCTAATATATTATGTATGCCCCAAAATCTATCAATCTCACACTATTAAGGCAACCGGCCGGTTCCACGTGCTGCACAAGGTGCCCTTTTTATCACTTGAGCACCTGCCCCTCTAAATGATCTGTGCACGCCACTGCTCTCCATCGTCAAAGTTGCCCATAAACCAGACAGCAAGACACAAAGATTTCATTTTAATTGTGATTTTCATTAATAATATCTTCAAATATGTTCCTTCCCTCCATCCCTCCCTCCCTCCATCCCCCCTCCTTCCCCCCTCCCTCCCTCCCTCCATCCCTCCCTCCCCCCTCCTTCCCCCCTCCCTCCATCCCTACCTCCCCCCTCCTTCCCTCCATCCATCCTTCCCCCCCCCCCCCACAGCGGTCAGTGTCCTGGAGCGCATGCTGCTCCTGGACCCAGAGCAGAGGGTCAGCGCGGCCGACGCTCTGACCATGGCCTTCTTCAGCGAGTTCAGAGAGCCGGAGGAGGAGACCGAGGCCCAGCCGTACGACCACTCCATGGACAACACTGACCTGGTCCTGGACCAGTGGAAACGTAAGTACACTGCACTACTGACCACTCCACCTGGTCCTGGACCAGTGGAAACGTAAGTACACTGCACTACTGACCACTCCACCTGGTCCTGGACCAGTGGAAACGTAAGTACACTGGCCTACTGACCACTCCACCTGGTCCTGGACCAGTGGAAACGTAAGTACACTGGCCTACTGACCACTCCACCTGGTCCTGGACCAGTGGAAACGTAAGTACACTGCACTACTGACCACTCCACCTGGTCCTGGACCAGTGGAAACGTAAGTACACTGGCCTACTGACCACTCCACCTGGTCCTGGACCAGTGGAAACGTAAGTACACTGGCCTACTGACCACTCCACCTGGTCCTGGACCAGTGGAAACGTAAGTACACTGGCCTACTGACCACTCCACCTGGTCCTGGACCAGTGGAAACGTAAGTACACTGACCTACTGACCACTCCACCTGGTCCTGGACCAGTGGAAACGTAAGTACACTGGCCTACTGACCACTCCACCTGGTCCTACACCAGTGGAAACGTAAGTACACTGGCCTACTGACCACTCCACCTGGTCCTACACCAGTGGAAACGTAAGTACACTGGCCTACTGACCACTCCACCTGGTCCTGGACCAGTGGAAACGTAAGTACACTGGCCTACTGACCACTCCACCTGGTCCTACACCAGTGGAAACGTAAGTACACTGGCCTACTGACCACTCCACCTGGTCCTACACCAGTGGAAACGTAAGTACACTGGCCTACTGACCACTCCACCTGGTCCTGGACCAGTGGAAACGTAAGTACACTGACCTACTGACCACTCCACCTGGTCCTGGACCAGTGGAAACGTAAGTACACTGACCTACTGACCACTCCACCTGGTCCTGGACCAGTCAGTGTTGTTTTTGTCGACTAAAAATAGGACGAAAAATCGTCGACTACCTTTTTCCACTGACGACAACTAAATGGAAACTAAATGAAAACTAAGCTATGATGACTAAAACTAACACTAAATATACTGACGATTTCGTCAACAAATAAAAACTAGACTAAAATTTTAGGAAGGGGACTAGTGGACAAGATATCCAGTATAAGTCATTTTACACTTGGTTGCATGCTGAAAATAGCAGATCTACAAGCTCACAGCGCGACGCGTTGTGAGCTTGTAGATCGTCTATTTTCAGCAAGTGAAAAAAAAAACAGCCATTATGACGGCATCAAGGCCCGCCAAAATTCATTTTGTTCGACTAAATCAACTGTAAAAACGTCATGATTTTAGAAGACTGTTTTGTAGAATCTGGTCCCTCATATCAGGTCCCAATGGGTTAAAGTGACTACGTTTCCCAAGCACCCCTCTGGCTTAACGACGACGTGCTTGTGTTTCCCGCAGGTCACACGTTCACCGAGATTCTGACCTTCAGGCCGGCCAGGGACTCCAAAGAGACACCGCTTTAACGACGCGCACGCACACACACACACACACACGCACGCACACACACACAAACACACGCACGCACGCACGGACGCACGCACGCACGCACACACCTGCACACGCGCACACTGCATACATCTGCACATGCCCATTACCAAAATGCTGATATTCCCCACCTTTATCCCTTAGTTTGTTACATAATTTCCTGCTCAAATAATAATAAATGTGAAGTAATTGTTCAATAAAGGCTCGCTTATTATTTTCCATTGCATGTTATGTTGTGTCTCTGAGTCTGTGTGCAGTACGTAGATTTAAGTGGTTACAACTGTCCACATTTATTAAATGTGTCAACTTTTGCCGTTTTTAACCATTACGTTATACTTTAGCTATTGAAAAATATCAGATCTACAAGCTCGTAGCGCGGCACCGAGTGCCGCGCTACGAGCTGGTAGGTCTGATATTTTTGAAAAAAATTGCGAAAATGTGGCTCAAATCTTTGGATGTATATTCTTTCAGAGCGAACGTTTTAAACTCAAATCTTTGCTTCTGAGGGGGTCCCTGGAACAACACATTTTCAGATGGGGGGGTCGGTGGCCAATTACATAATAATTCTTGGGGGTTCTTGACATGAAATATTGAGCACCACTGATATAGAAACATGAGGTATTTCAGAAAACTGTCAGGATTTTTTTAAATTTCGACGTCAGGCCTAAATGGGTTAAAATAATGCACACAAACTATTCCAGGTGAACTGAATGCTCTCTTGGCGTGGGAGCAGGGGGGTGGGGGGGGGGGGGGGGCGTGGGAGCAGGGGGGTGGGGGGGGGCGTGGGAGCAGGGGGGTGGGGGGGGGGGGGGGGGGGGGGGGGGCGTGGGAGCAGGGGGGTGGGGGGTGGGGGGGGCGTGGGAGCAGCATT
>NW_027637980.1:0-2500 GCF_951216825.1 Electrona antarctica | reverse complement strand
AGAAGGATGCGTTCATGACAACTGTGTCACCGGCGCTATTATGTGGCGAAGGACAGTCGGAGGACGCCGTTTGACCATCGGGAATTACTGCATGTTCTAGTTGAGCGGTTCTCAAACTTGGCGTCTGGGGACCTAAAGACAATACAAACAGGACCGGACGCCTCCCTCCCTGCTTGGCACTCCTTCAGCATCAAGGGTTGGATGTTCCTGCAGCGACATACCGGCGTCATGTCCAGGGGGTGTACTTGTACATCATGTCCAGGGGGGATGTCCCTGACCAATTGTGTAAAGCAACTAAGTAAATTTACTTCAGTATTGTACTTATGTACACTTTTGAGGTATTTGTAGGCCTACTTGAGTATTTCCAATTTCCAATACTTTTACTTCTACTCCACTACATCTCCGATCCAAACATTGTACTTTTACTCCACTACATTTATTTGAAAACTTTAGTTACTAGTAACTTCAGCCATAGTATATATACATGCTAGTAGATATTTTCAAACGATTTTACACATTCTGAAATTCTGCATAATGAGCACTATTACTTTTGGTACTTTAAGTACATTTGTATGCCAATACTTTTGTACTTTTACTCAAGTACATTGCAGTACTTTTACTTAAGTAGAACATTTAAAGGGGCATTCCACTCATTTTTATTAATATACCTTAGAGCTGTTGTGTGGAAATAATAAAAAAGTTCCCCCATTCTGTGTTTCCTAGAACTAGAGGTCTGAAAAAAATCATTAACATGGTGAAACACATCTTGATGATGTCATCAAGATGTGTTTCACCATGTTAATGATTTTTTTCATAATTACAGTTCTAGGAAACACAGAATGGGGGAACTTTTTTATTATTTCCACACAACAGCTCTAAGGTATATTAATGACATAGTAAAATGTTGAAAATGGGTGGTTTTCCCCTTTAAGTACTTTTTTCCACCACTGCCCATGACTTATGGGCCACAAGGCTCGGCGGCCGACCGTAGGCTCCCAGGGTCCGACCGTAGGCTCCCAGGGTCCGACCGTAGGCTCCCAGGGTCCGACCGTAGGCTCCCAGGGTCCGACCGTAGGCTCCCAGGGTCCGACCGTAGGCTCCCAGGGTCCGACCGTAGGCTCCCAGGGTCCGACCGTAGGCTCCCAGGGTCCGACCGTAGGCTCCCAGGGTCCGACCGTAGGCTCCCAGGGTCCGACCGTAGGCTCCCAGGGTCCGACCGTAGGCTCCCAGGGTCCGACCGTAGGCTCCCAGGGGCCGACCGTAGGCTCCCAGGGGCCGACCGTAGGCTCCCAGGGTCCGACCGTAGGCTCCCAGGGGCCGACCGTAGGCTCCCAGGGGCCGACCGTAGGCTCCCAGGGTCCGACCGTAGGCTCCCAGGGGCCGACCGTAGGCTCCCAGGGGCCGACCGTAGGCTCCCAGGGGCCGACCGTAGGCTCCCAGGGGCCGACCGTTCCGCTCCCACTAAGGCTGCTTAAGTACTATTCTGTGTCTCTGTTCTGTGAAATCTATGGCCACAATTATGTAATTGACCATTCGTGGGCTCAGCGGTACAGATGTTGAAATTCGGAGTAAATTGTATCACAGTAATCCAATTCGTCGAATCTGTGTGTGTGTGTGTGTGTGTGTGTGTGTGTGTGTGTGTGTGTGTGTGTGTGTGTGTGTGTGTGTGTGTGTGTGTGGTTTTTGACCACTTGAACCCTAGCCTCTCTATTCTGAGGAATATTAGCTGAAAATAGCAGATATTCAGAGGTTGGGTGTAGAGGAGGAAGAGGAGCAGATATTCAGAGGTTGGGTGTAGAGGAGGAAGAGGAGCAGATATTCAGAGGTTGGGTGTAGAGGAGGAAGAGGAGCAGATATTCAGAGGTTGGGTGTAGAGGAGGAAGAGGAGCAAATCAAACATTGAAATGTAAAAAATAATAATAATGATAATAATAATAATAAAATATAAACAGCACTGATGAAAGTCAATGAAACTATCTATGAACTCTATGAAAAAGTTTAATCTGCAACACAACTGTAGTCCTTTAGATAGAAATCACATGCCATAGGTCACTTTCTGCAGTCACGTGCAGTCATGACTGTACATGACTGCAGAAAGTGACGCACACACACACCACACACACACACACCACACACACACACACACCACACACACACACACCACACACGTGACGTATGAGGACGAAGAGAGGCCTTGGTTGTGATCATCTGACACTTTAATTAGAACATCAAGTCACCCACTCTATGAGTCAGCATGAGATCACTAGGGACATGAATGAGTAGGGTACCTCTCTCTCTCACTACGGACATGAATGAGTAGGGTACCTACTCCCTCTCTCTCTCACTAGGGACATGAATGAGTAGGGTACCTACTCCCTCTCTCTCTCACTAGGGACATGAATGAGTAGGGTACCTACTCCCTCTCTCTCTCACTAGGGACATGAATGAGTAGGGTACCTCTCTCTCTCTCTCACTAGGGACATGAATGAGTAGGGTACCC
>NW_027637981.1:0-3000 GCF_951216825.1 Electrona antarctica | reverse complement strand
TTTTCAAAAATAGCAGACCTACAAGCTCGCTATGAGCTTGTAGATCTGCTATTTTTCAATAGCTAAATTATAACATAATGTTTAAAACACCAAAAAGGGTTCCCGCCCAAATTGGGTGAATATTATTGTATTGGTAAAAAAGGTCAACTTCCTTCCGTCTGTTATAAAAGTTCTGTATTTGAAGCCCCTAATAAAAGTTACTGGTTCTGTTCAGAATGTTATTGTCTCTAGTTACTGGTTACTGGTTACTGGTCTCTGGTCTTTAGTTACTGGTTCTGTTCAGAATGTTATTGTCTCTGGTCTTTAGTTAGTGGTTCTGTTCAGAATGTTATTGTCTCTGGTCTTTAGTTACTGGTTCTGTTCAGAATGTTATTGTCTCTGGTCTTTAGTTACTGGTTCTGTTCAGAATGTTATTGTCTCTGGTCTTTAGTTACTGGTTCTGTTTAGAATGTTATTGTCTCTGGTCTTTACTGGTTCTGTTCAGAATGTTATTGTCTCTGGTCTTTAGTTACTGGTTCTGTTCAGAATGTTATTGTCTCTGGTCTTTACTGGTTCTGTTTAGAATGTTATTGTCTCTGGTCTTTAGTTACTGGTTCTGTTTAGAATGTTATTGTATCTGGTCTTTAGTTACTGGTTCTGTTCAGAATGTTATTGTCTCTGGTCTTTAGTTACTGGTTCTGTTCAGAATGTTATTGTCTCTGGTCTTTAGTTAGTGGTTCTGTTCAGAATGTTATTGTCTCTGGTCTTTAGTTACTGGTTCTGTTCAGAATGTTATTGTCTCTGGTCTTTAGTTACTGGTTCTGTTCAGAATGTTATTGTCTCTGGTTACTGGTTCTGTTCAGAATGTTATTGTCTCTGGTCTTTAGTTACTGGTTCTGTTCAGAATGTTATTGTCTCTGGTCTTTACTGGTTCTGTTCAGAATGTTATTGTCTCTGGTCTTTAGTTACTGGTTCTGTTCAGAATGTTATTGTCTCTGGTCTTTACTGGTTCTGTTCAGAATGTTATTGTCTCTGGTCTTTAGTTACTGGTTCTGTTCAGAATGTTATTGTCTCTGGTCTTTACTGGTTCTGTTCAGAATGTTATTGTCTCTGGTCTTTACTGGTTCTGTTCAGAATGTTATTGTCTCTGGTCTTTACTGGTTCTGTTCAGAATGTTATTGTCTCTGGTCTTTAGTTACTGGTTCTGTTCAGAATGTTATTGTCTCTGGTCTTTACTGGTTCTGTTCAGAATGTTATTGTCTCTGGTCTTTACTGGTTCTGTTCAGAATGTTATTGTCTCTGGTCTTTAGTTACTGGTTCTGTTCAGAATGTTATTGTCTCTGGTCTTTACTGGTTCTGTTCAGAATGTTATTGTCTCTGGTCTCTAGTTACTGGTTCTGTTCAGAATGTTATTGTCTCTGGTCTTTAGTTACTGGTTCTGTTCAGAATGTTATTGTCTCTGGTCTTTAGTTACTGGTTCTGTTCAGAATGTTATTGTCTCTGGTCTTTACTGGTTCTGTTCAGAATGTTATTGTCTCTGGTCTTTAGTTACTGGTTCTGTTCAGAATGTTATTGTCTCTGGTCTTTACTGGTTCTGTTCAGAATGTTATTGTCTCTGGTCTTTAGTTACTGGTTCTGTTCAGAATGTTATTGTCTCTGGTCTTTAGTTACTGGTTCTGTTCAGAATGTTATTGTCTCTGGTCTTTACTGGTTCTGTTCAGAATGTTATTGTCTCTGGTCTTTAGTTACTGGTTCTGTTCAGAATGTTATTGTCTCTGGTCTTTACTGGTTCTGTTCAGAATGTTATTGTCTCTGGTCTTTACTGGTTCTGTTCAGAATGTTATTGTCTCTGGTCTTTAGTTACTGGTTCTGTTCAGAATGTTATTGTCTCTGGTCTTTACTGGTTCTGTTCAGAATGTTATTGTCTCTGGTCTTTAGTTACTGGTTCTGTTCAGAATGTTATTGTCTCTGGTCTTTAGTTACTGGTTCTGTTCAGAATGTTATTGTCTCTGGTCTTTAGTTACTGGTTCTGTTCAGAATGTTATTGTCTCTGGTCTTTAGTTACTGGTTCTGTTCAGAATGTTATTGTCTCTGGTCTTTAGTTACTGGTTCTGTTCAGAATGTTATTGTCTCTGGTCTTTACTGGTTCTGTTCAGAATGTTATTGTCTCTGGTCTTTACTGGTTCTGTTCAGAATGTTATTGTCTCTGGTCTTTAGTTACTGGTTCTGTTCAGAATGTTATTGTCTCTGGTCTTTAGTTACTGGTTCTGTTCAGAATGTTATTGTCTCTGGTCTTTACTGGTTCTGTTCAGAATGTTATTGTCTCTGGTCTTTAGTTACTGGTTCTGTTCAGAATGTTAATGTCTCTGGTCTTTAGTTACTGGTTCTGTTCAGAATGTTATGGTCTCTGGTTCTGGTTCTGTTCAGAATGTTATTGTCTCTGGTCTTTAGTTACTGGTTCTGTTCAGAATGTTATTGTCTCTGGTCTTTAGTTACTGGTTCTGTTCAGAATGTTAATGTCTCTGGTCTTTAGTTACTGGTTCTGTTCAGAATGTTATGGTCTCTGGTTCTGGTTCTGTTCAGAATGTTATTGTCTCTGGTTCTGGTTCTGTTCAGAATGTTATTGTCTCTGGTCTTTAGTTACTGGTTTCTGTTCAGAATGTTATTGTCTCTGGTCTTTAGTTACTGGTTCTGTTCAGAATGTTTATTGTCTCTGGTCTTTAGTTACTGGTTCTGTTCAGAATGTTATTGTCTCTGGTCTTTAGTTACTGGTTCTGTTCAGAATGTTATTGTCTCTGGTCTTTAGTTACTGGTTCTGTTCAGAATGTTATTGTCTCTGGTCTTTAGTTACTGGTTCTGTTCAGAATGTTATTGTCTCTGGTCTTTAGTTACTGGTTCTGTTCAGATGTTATTGTCTCTGGTCTTTAGTTACTGGTTCTGTTCAGAA
The DNA here is from genome assembly GCF_951216825.1 of Electrona antarctica. Classification (NCBI taxonomy): domain Eukaryota; kingdom Metazoa; phylum Chordata; class Actinopteri; order Myctophiformes; family Myctophidae; genus Electrona; species Electrona antarctica. Next base: position 74 of record NW_027637981.1, on the reverse strand, counting down.
TGTTATTGTCTCTGGTCTTTAGTTACTGGTTCTGTTCAGAATGTTATTGTCTCTGGTCTTTAGTTACTGGTTTC
>NW_027637982.1:0-80000 GCF_951216825.1 Electrona antarctica | reverse complement strand
AGGTTCTACTCTCCATGCGGAGAGAGTTCCAGAGGGTTGGGGCTGCCACACTGCAGTCTCTATCCCAGAAGGTTCTACTCTCCATGGGGAGAGAGTTCCAGAGGGTTGGGGCTGCCACACTGCAGTCTCTATCCCAGAAGGTTCTACTCTCCATGCGGAGAGAGTTCCAGAGGGTTGGGGCTGCCACACTGCAGCCTCTATCCCAGAAGGTTCTACTCTCCATGCGGAGAGAGTTCCAGAGGGTTGGGGCTGCCACACTGCAGTCTCTATCCCAGAAGGTTCTACTCTCCATGGGGAGAGAGTTCCAGAGGGTTGGGGCTGCCACACTGCAGTCTCTATCCCAGAAGGTTCTACTCTCCATGGGGAGAGAGTTCCAGAGGGTTGGGGCTGCCACACTGAAAGCTCAACAAAATACATTTGGTTTCTCCTTCATTCTTAAATCTACTCTGCCTCACCTGCTCCTTCTCCTCTGCTTGTTGAAGTGATTGTGGTGCTGGGAAATACTAACAAATTTGAGAGCTTCGATCCACTGACCAATCAGCGGAAGACTCTTGGACGACTGCCCATGGCGTGCATAAAGGAGTATGCTGTGTGTTCATCAGGTGAGGATTACCATCACAGTCTATCAACTTAAGACCTGTAATGCAGTGGTAACCTACCTTTTCAAGCCCAAGGGCACATTTTATTATGCCACTAAAATGTGTTTAAAACAATGTAAAATGAAAAATACACAATTGCAATTTCAGACGAGCTCAATGCATGATCGCACATTCACACAAAGACTAGTAGTTTAAATAAGAATAAACACTGATATAATAATCTAATAATAACCAATATATAATCAATGGCTAAATAGTAAAGGGATACTTCACCCTTTTTGCAAAAATACATATGTGACGTTTAGAAGATTTAGAACACTTTCCTGGGGTCTTTACGTGTGTAATATGTGGTTTTAGATATTTTAGATTTTAGCAGTGTCCATGATGTAACAAGACACTGGGCTCACTTCCTTCCTCGACGACAATTCCCATAATGCTTTGGTGCACTGCTCCTCCTTGTGGATAGGGGGAGGGCTGTCTTACTGAGACAACATGTAGTCCAGGAAGGAAGTGAGACTTTGGGTCAGCCTTGCACGTAGAATCTGAAGGTGCGTTCAAACCTGAAGATATTGGTTATATAGTCGCTTCAATCGTTTCACTTTAATCACGTCAGCATTGATACAAAATAGTCCCTTTGCTCGGGTTGCGAGCCGATTGGCTGTAGACACCGTAATTTAACTTTGGTAGTGTAACCAAATGGACCGGCTTGTTCACACAAGACAGCTCGGGTCAATATATTTAACATAATTCCTGCTACTATGTCATGTATGAGCAGCTAAATTAGTTCCTATGTCTTTGCAAAGTTGCTGAGTCCCGGCAGATGAACGTTGCTCCAGTTAGATTTCTCCAGCCAGGATGAAGATACCAGGCAGCCGTTCGCTTAGTTCGCAGTAGCCTTTTGGTCAATCTGGGAACACACTTTACATTCTTGTGAATCTCACAGTGCTACAGGGTCTAGAAGCATTTATTCTAACAATCAAGGTTTTAATTCTGCTCTTTTTCCACCGTAGGTTCCACTTTGTATTTGGCTGGAGGTTATAAGGTCAAGGATGATATTGATGTTGAGAATAGCAGAGAGATGTGGCGCTATGATCTTCATAACTCATGGTTGAGGATGGCTCCCATGAATGAGCCACGCTTTTGTTTCATTAAGATTGACAACATATATTTTATGTAATTTGATAAATAATTCTAGACAATATCAGAATTTGGAAATATGGAAATTCATTAAACTAGCAGAGGCACCTGTACAGGTAGCAACATGTAAGAGTTCCAACTGCAGAATAATGACATCACAAGTGGATTCAGATGATAATTGTACATACTGTACTGACTGTAATATTGACCTACCAGTAAGATGCCCTGAGGGGCGAGAAGCCCTTGGTGACGGCAGACTGCTGGGTGAGCGCTGGCGCTTTGGCATGGTGGGGGGGTCAGATCAACATATGGAATGAATTCTGTACTGGCCATATATGGAGCGTGTCTTGAGTGTACAGGGTTTGAGGTCAGATCAACATATGGAATGTCAGAACAGGAAGGACGGGTGGGGGGGATCCTCATATGGCATGTCAGAACAGGTCGTGATCTTCATATATGGAGATGGCCATATATGGTGGTGTGACCCCCCCCCCTCCCACCCAGTGAGCTGTGGCGTTCCACAAGGGAGCATACTAGGGCCTTTACTGTTCCTAATATATGTTAACGACATGACTTCAGCTTGTGACTGCAACTTGTTCCTGTTCGCAGATGACTCGGCACTGCTAGTCTCGGACAGGAACAAACTGCAGGTTGAAAAGGCCCTCAGCTCTGAACTCGGTAGAATCTGCACCTGGCTCGCTGATAACAAACTATCTTTACACCTGGGAAAAACTGAATCCATTCTCTTTGGCTCTAATAGTAATCTCAGCAAGGCAAATGGCTTCTTGGTTAGAGTGGGTGACAATGTTATCACACGTAAAGATGAAATTACCTACCTAGGTTCCATCCTGGAGGCTAATCTTTCCGGTGATAAAATGGCCACCAACGTAATCAAAAAGGTCAACCATGGAACAAGATTCCTTTACAGGATCTCCTCACTGGTTGACAAAAACACCTTGAAGACCTTAACAGGAGCCCTTGTACAGGGTTTCTTTGACTATGCATGCACCTCCTGGTACCACAGCACCTCAAAGGCCCTTAAAACCAGGCTCCAGACTTCCCAAAACAAACTGGTCAGGCTCCTACTTGACCTCGCCCCCCGAACCCACCTCACCCCTGCCCACTTCGACAGGCTGGAATGGCTTAGGGTCGACGACAGAGTACAGCATCTTGCAATGGGTCTGGTCCACAAGATTCGATACACCACCAAGATACCCATGTACCTGTCTAGATACTTCCTTAATGTTAACGAAGTCCACACCCACAACACCAGAGGGAGTGCAACGAACCATGTACAACCCAGATTCGGCACAAACAAGGGACTAAATTATTTTCGCTCCTATGCCACCAAAATGTGGAACGCCCTACCAACAGTCATTAAGACATGCGAATCCCTTGACTCCTTCAAAACCGCTCTCAAAGGGCACCTACGGACGGCTGCAATTCGAAACTGGCCCCTGTAAAATCGGAATCCCTCAAACACGGACGCAAGGACAACACAAGAGACGGTCGCGGCCACACAGCCAACTCAAGGTATGGCCACTGAGCCGACTTGGGGACCCAACGCAAGGACAACACAAGAGACGGTCGCGGCCACACAGCCAACTCAAGGTACGGCCACTGAGCCGACTTAGGGACCCAACACAAGGACAACACAAGAGATGGTCACGGCCACACAGCCAACTCAAGGTACGGCCACGGAGCCGACTTGGGGACCCAACGCAGCTCCTCCAAGGAAAAGAAACAAATGAACGGAGCTGAACGTGAATCCCCCCCACCGCCCACCCCTTTTTTTCCCTCACTGTATATGTTTCTTTTCCCTTTTGACCTCCTTTATGATGAATTCCTGTTATGTCCTTTGTCTATATAGAAGTGTCTATTTGTACGTCTCTAAATGTTTTTGATGAATTGAACATTGTGGACCCTATTGGAAACAAGTGTAATGCTTAATTGGGTCGTCCACTCACAGTTAACAGCCTTTGTATTGAGTTTGTGCTTGAAATGTACTGTAATTCTGCAAACTGTTAATACATTTTTCAATCAATCAATCAATCAAACGTGTCACGAGATGTGATGTTACGAGGTGTGACCATATATGGAGGCGTGATGTCACGAGGCGTGACCATATATGGAGGTGTGATGTCACGAGGCGTGACCATATATGGAGGTGTGATGTCACAAGGCTTGACCATATATGGAGGCGTGAGTAACCGGAGATGCAGGTGTTCATAGTAAATGTAACCTACGATCGCAATAAATGTGGATCCATTACTATTGTTAAATATGAAGTAAATGTATATTCCTGTATTAGAGCAGTGGTGTGGTCAGGCAGCAGAGAGTTAATACTACTTCTATTCCTGACATCACACAGAATGGGAGATATTGGAGGCAGGGTGGATTTAGCTCTTCAAACATGATTTCCAGAATGTTTATTTGTGTATAAGAATGCCAACTTATAACATATAAAACATTTATGCAGTTTCATGTTCATGTTTTCCCTGTTCAACCCCACATGTTCACAGGCCTGGTGATGCTGGATGGATGTGTGTTTGCAGTGGGGGGCCGAGGGAGTGAGAAGAGTGAAGACTCAATGGAAAAATACCACCCGCACACAGACTCCTGGAGGCTCATAGAGTCTGTCGGTGTGGCAGAGCATTACGATGCTGTCTGCTGTAACGTGGTCGCTCTGGATGGACATCTCTATTGTTTTGGTATGGAACAGATTTATGGACCTGCAGGTTCAGCCTGTAGGTGTTGTGCAGTTGAGGTGTCATGAGATTGTGTTATTCATGTTCCCAGATTGGCAGATTAGTGTATGTCAAGCATAATGGTTCACTGAAAATGTACAAATCCTTTGTTGTTATTTTTGTATTATTATGTATCCATGCTTCTGTTGACAGTGAATAATGTTTTGATGTTTGTGTCCTCCTGGACTCTAGGTGCCGAGACAGGCCAGGTGGCCAAGTACAACCCTAAAACATCTGTGTGGACACAACTCGCTCCTATGCAGATCCTGCGTACCGAATCAACTGCTTGTGTTCTGAACGGAAAGATCTACGTTACAGGTATCATACCTCTACTTAAAGGCTCTTAGTCAGTGGTGGAAGAAGTACTCTCTATAAACTTCATTATAGTTTGGGCACATAATAAAACACACTAAGCCTATTAATTCTTGTTTGTCTATAGGTGGTGGGAGTTATAACAATAATATTTGGATATTTGAAAATGCGATGGAGTGCTTCAACCCCCAGACCAACCAGTGGACCATGTGTGCCTCCATGCAAATGGAACGCGACTGGTCGAAGGCTAGAATGGTTGTGGTGGATGGAAAGATCTACTTTCTAGCTGAGCGAGACTCCTATGAGGGTGAAGACGATGACGAGGATGACACTGAGTATGACACTGTTGCTCCTTGAATGTCTGGGGAAATGTGTCTTCTTGTCCACACCAGACATTTCTCTCATGGCTGTTTGTTTGTGTCTCTTCATGTAGTCCTGTCTGCAACATCGAGTGCTACTGTGAAGAGACGGACACGTGGACAACTGTGGGAGAGTTTGCTAATGCTCGCTTCGAGCTCGAATGTGTGTCTCTCCAGCTGAGGAGGGATCACGGTCAACCCATAGATGATGATGATGATGACGAAGACGATACTTCTGCTGGTGACTAGGGTTGGGGTCTGGAACCGGAACCAGCATTGAGGAGCTGGAATCTGTTCAATCACACTTGGTACCAGTTTGCCACACTGTCAGAGCTGGTATGTGGACTTCATGTCTGCTAGACAATTACAATAGCAGTGGTTCTCAAACTTTTTTTTTTTATATCAACTCTGAGTTACAGACATTGTGTTTAAACAAATCTATATAATTTTGGCCTTCATTAAAATGTTTGATAAATATAGGATTCATCAAAGGGGAACCGTTAAGGAATCTGACCGCTAAGAGGGACTCGTTAACAAACCAGAATCGTTAAGATCCTAAAGGTGACAGAATAGAGATGTGTATATAATATGATTAGATTAGATTGATATAATGTAAACAATGATCAAGAAGACTTCCTGCTGGGACGTCACAGAGAAGAAGAGACTCACTGTGTTGTGATGGTGTGAGTTGAGGTGACTTCAGAAGCTCTGCTCAGACCTGCTCACTGTGTTGTGATGGTGTGAGTTGAGTTGACTTCAGAAGCTCTGCTCAGACCAGCTCACTGTGTTGTGATGGTGGTGTGAGTTGAGGTGACTTCAGAAGCTCTGCTCAGACCTGCTCACTGTGTTGTGATGGTGTGAGTTGAGGTGACTTCAGAAGCTCTGCTCAGATGAAAGAGATGGGGAGGAGAGAAGGTGCTTCCAGACCGTGGAGTCGCGAAGATGCCAAAAGCCGTGAGCGGCAGGCGTCTCTTCCGGGTTTTTAGACAGCTGGTGGATGGAAATGAAGCTCCACCAACGCGGCAATTTGCAGCGTCGGCAAAGAGTTTCTGGTTTTGCCGTGTGCGTGGGGTGGTGAATTAAATATATAATACAGCTCCATCTCACGGAATTAGAATATTTTGTAAAAGTTCATTTTCTTCTGTAATATAATTAAAAAAGTGAAACTTTCATATATTCTCAATTAATTGTGCATAAAGTGAAGTATTTAAAACCATTTTTTGTTTTAATTGATGATTATGGTGTACAGCTGATGAAAATGTAAAAATCCTATCTCAATGAATTAGAATATTTTACGAGATTTTTTTTGTCGACCATCTGAAAAGTATATCAATGTATTCAGTTAATATTTGGTCTGGGCTACTTTTGAAGAAATTATGTCATCAATGGGGCGTGGCATGGAGGTGATCAGCCTGTGGCACTGTTTATGTGTTATGGAAGCCCAGGTTTGCTTTGACAACTGTGTCCAAAGAGGCTGTGTGTCAGGTGTCAGAATAGACGACAAAGGACCTCTAGAATCTAGATGGTCTTCCACCATGTCTTCACCTCAGGTTCATTTATTTGTTTGTCCCCGTGGGGCGATTTGGTATCCTGACTCCGCCACTTGATGCCCGGCCACAAAACGGCCTGGCCAATCAGCAGCAGCTATTCCGCCTCTAGCTGCTGCTGATTGGCCAGGCCGTTTTGTGGCTGGGCATCAAGTCTGCCTGAGAGTTCCCAGATGGGAGCAGGAGGGGGGAACCCAGTGTACTCTCTGCTGCCCCATCTGGCGGAGTCAGGTTAGCGATTTGGTTTACAGCAAGGCATAACACAGGCAGGTAACATGAAACACAAAAACACAGTAAAAAGGCACATGATGGTACACATACAACAGGATGGCAGTTCAAGGTATCAGTGTAACATTATAATTCATAACATTTTCAGAACAGTTGTATAAATAATTCATACAGGCGAGTCAGGTGACAAGCTACCTCCTATCGGCATTTAGAGCCTCGATAGATACAGGCACAAAGGAGAACTTGCTTTTGGCCCCTGGAACTTTTAGGCAAAGGCCAGAGGGAAGCAGCTTGAACTCAGTGCTGAGGGGATGAGAGTTGTCCGTACAAATGGACTTGGCTTTCTTAAGCACCTGATTTTTAAATACTTGGTCTAGACTACTGAAGTCAACTCCGGCAATCTTTGAGACCGTTCTCACAATCCTACCAAGGTGGTTTTTGTCCTTTATGTTTAGGTTTCCATACCAACAAATGATGGAGAAGGAGATAACTGACTCAATAAAAGCACTGTAGAACAGTTTCATTAGGGATTTGTCAACCTGAAATTTGGTGAGCTGCCTCAAACAAAAGAGGCGTTGTTGGCCTTTCTTGCACAATATTTCACAGTTCACATCGAATTTCAGCTTGCTGTCAAATGTAGTACCCAGGTATTTGTAAGTGGTCACCAGTTCGACACTGTTCTGGGGAACTGGGGGGGGGGGGATCTCCTGAAGTCTACACACATTTCCTTGGTTTTCGAGACATTCAGTTGGAGAAAGGCCAGGAGAGAAAGTCTTCAAGTACTTGGCCATGACCAACTTCATCATCACCAAGCAAGCTGACTATGATGGAGTCCTCTTAGGACTAGGCTAGAGGGTGATGTTTAACTGTCCAAATGTCAGGAATTTGCAGTGGCTCAAACCCTGTCCATATAAAGTTTACTTGTATTAATAATAACCTAACATGGTTCATATATTTTATATAGTAATTAGAATTGATTTGCCTCCTGTGTGAATAGGATGGGATAGGGTATGTGTACGCTGTAAGTCATAATGGTGCTACTTGAATTTGATTAAGTGATATTTGAATGATGTGTTATGACTCTATAACAATTGGCACATGTATTGAATATGGGTGGGGATACTAAGACATGTATTGAATATGGGTGGGGATACTAAGACATGTATTGAATATGGGTGGGGATACTAAGACATGTATTGAATATGGGTGGGGACAGAGGCGCATAGAGTTGAGCGATAATTCCTTTTCATCTAAGGTCTGTCTGCCTGTCAACGAAGCTCTTTGTCATACAGATAAGATAGGTGTGATGAAGGAAGAGACAGGTAGATAGGTGATAGATAGGATAGATATGTGTGATGAAGGAAGAGACAGATAGATTGATTGAAAATTGTATTAACAGTTTGCAGAATTACAGTACATTTCAAGCACAAACTCAATACAAAGGCTGTTAACTGTGAGTGGACGACCCAATTAAGCATTACACTTGTTTACAACAGGGTCCACCATGTTCAATTCATCAAAACATTTAGAGACGTACAAATAGACACTTCTATATAGACAAAGAACAGTACAGGAATTCATCATAATGGAGGTAAAAAGGGAAAAGAAACATATACAGTGAGGGGAAAAAAGGGGGGGCGGTGGGGGGGGATTCAGATTTTACGGGGGCCAGTTTCGAATTGCAGCCATCCGTAGGTGCCCTTTGAGAGCGGTTTTGAAGGAGTCAAGGGATTCGCATGTCTTAATGACTGTTGGTAGGGCGTTCCACATTTTGGTGGCATAGGAGCGAAAATAATTTAGTCCCTTGTTTGTGCCGAATCAGGGTTGAACATGATTCGTTGCACTCCCTCTGGTGTTGTGGGTGTGGACTTCGTTAACATTAAGGAAGTATCTATATACACAGGTACATGGGTATCTTGGTGGAGTATCGAATCTTGTGGACCAGACCCATTGCAAGATGCTGTACTCTGTCGCCGACCCTAAGCCATGCCAGTCTGTCAAAGTGGGCAGGGGTGAGGTGGGTTCGGGGGGTGAGGCCAAGTAGGAGCCTGACCAGTTTGTTTTGGGAGGTCTGGAGCCTAGTTTTAAGGGCCTTTGAGGTGCTGTGGTACCAGGAGGTGCATGCATAGTCAAAGAAGCCTTGTACAAGGGCTCCTGTTAAGGTCTTCAAGGTGTTTTTGTCGACCAGTGAGGAGATCCTGTAAAGGAATCTTGTTCTTTGGTTGACTTTTTTGATTACGTTGGTGGCCATTTTATCACCGGAAAGATTAGCCTCCAGGATGGAACCTAGGTAGGTAATTTCATCTTTACGTGTGATAACATTGTCACCCACTCTAACCAAGAAGCCATTTGCCTTGCTGAGATTACTATTAGATCCAAAGAGAATGGATTCAGTTTTTCCCAGGTGTAAAGATAGTTTGTTATCAGCGAGCCAGGTGCAGATTCTACCGAGTTCAGAGCTGAGGGCATTTTCAACCTGCAGTTTGTCCCTGTCCGAGACCAGCAGTGCCGAGTCATCTGCGAACAGGAACAAGTTGCAGTCACAAGCTGAAGTCATGTCGTTAACATATATTAGGAACAGTAGAGGCCCTAGTATGCTTCCTTGTGGAACGCCACAGCTCACTGGGAGGGGGGGGGACAGTGTTCCGTTCACTTCCACCATCTGTGCTCTCCCCTCCAGGTAGGATTGCATCCAGCTCACTGATGTGCTATCGAAACCAATTGCTTTTAGCTTGTTGACCAGTATGGAGTGGTTCACTGTGTCAAAAGCCTTTTGGAGGTCCAGCATGACCATGCCGCAGTATTTGCCAGCGTCCACCTCTTGTTTGATGTGGTCGCTCAAATAGAGAAGGCATGTGTCAGTGGAGTGGGATGTTCTGAAGCCAGATTGGAACTCGTACAATAATTTATTAGTGGCAAGATACTTTTCAACCTGTTCATAGACTATTTTTTCCATCACTTTCGAGATGGAGCTTAGAATAGAAATAGGGCGGTAGTTGCCGGGGTCTAATTTACTCCCTTTCTTGTGCAGGGGGGTTACTTTGGCCAGTTTGAAATCTAGGGGGACCTGTCCCTGTTTGATGGAGAGGTTTACTATGTGGGTGATGATTGGAGCTATGGAGATGGCTGAGTCTCTGAGATAGGATAGATATATGTGTGATGAAGGAAGAGACGGGACAGAAGGCACACTGAATAGACAATCAAAGGCCAACACTATGGGGGAGGGTGGTCGGCTGAGAACTGGTGAAACAAGGTCTCATGGCCAACACTCTAGGATAAACTGAGCCTCTGAATAGGCCTATGTTACGTAAATACACAGAATATGAAATATGTAGGCTAGAATTATAGGTTCCGGAGATACTTCAAATGCTATACTATACCAACACTATAGGCTAGTATTACTACAGATGAAACGAATGACATAAAGCTTGCTCTACTTGAAAACCATGACAAAAGAGAAGCATGCACATCCCCACCCCAACCTAGGGCCAGGTGCTGAGCGACAAACGGTAAGCAGAGCAGATTAAATAAATAAGCATCTGTCTCTGTGTGCGAGTGTCTATTCTTCTTTGATGTACTTGAAAATCAACCACCACTATAGTCTAAGCCTTAATGACACGGCAAGACTGAAAGTGCTACACTCTTCTATCTATTGATTGATTGAAAAATGGATTAACAGTTTGCAGAATTACAGTACATTTCAAGCACAAACTCAATACAGAGGCTGTTAACTGTGAGTGGACGACCCAATTAAGCATTACACTTGTTTCCAATAGGGTCCACAATGTTCAAATCATCAAAAACATTTAGAGACGTACAAATAGACACTTCTATAGAGACAAAGGACAGAACAGGAATTCATCATAAAGGAGGTAAAAAGGGAAAAGAAACATATACAGTGAGGGAAAAAAAGGGGTGGGCGGTGGGGGGGATTCACCTATCTATCTATCTATCTATCTATCTATCTATCTATCTATCTATCTATCTATCTATCTATCTATCTATATATCTGTCTGTCTGTCTGTCTGTGGGTGACTGTGGCTCAGGAGGTAGAGCAGGTCGTCCAATGATCCATGGGTCGGCGGTTCGAATCCCGGCTCCTCCTGTCTACATGTCGAAGTGTCCTTGGGCAAGACACTGAACCCCAAATTGCTCCCGATGTGCTGGTTGGTACCTTGAATGGCTTCCGCCGCAATCGGTGTATGAATGTGTGTGTGAATGGGTGAATGTAATGCACATCTATGTAAAGCGCCTTGGATAAAGGCGCTATATAAATGCACCATTTACCATTTTCCTATACTTTACAACAGAGTATAATATAGGCTATGTTATCTCTCTTCTTTTATGGTTCTTTAATCAACAAAATGTTTATAATTTATTCATGATCATTTAATTGAATATATTAAACGTTTTTGAGTGCATGCAGGCTCCCTACTTCCAAGTTCCACCACTTGCCTCTGTGACTTGTAACCATAGACATATATACATAGACGCCCCTTCCGGCTCTGAGGCGTGTGTCAAAATTGAAGGCACTATTTTCCCGACATTCCTTGCGAAGAATAGCGGAAGCAAAGCGGAAGATTGTCAAGCTTCCGCGTGCGTAACATAAGTCCCGGAAAAGACGCGCTGTGATTGGCCAGTAGTCACTTGAGTGACAGCGAGAGACATGGAGGATTCACATGAGTGACGTCACTCGGGCAGCGACGCAGTCGCCTTCAGCAAATGCCTTCAGCACTTCTAAATAAGAAAGCTGCGGAGAACTGTTGCTTTGTGTTCACTCTTTTAATGTTTTCTGTTAGTAATCTAATCCCCCCTGGCTCTGATGTTGTATTGTTAATAACTTTGTTGTTTGTGTTTGTTTGTCTTGTTTTGTAATGTATATTGTCATGACTGTTATAAAGATTTGTTAAAAAAAAAAAAAGCCTTCAGCACTGCACTTCCGCCTTCATTGGGATACACGTCGCTCCAATGAACTGCAGCGGCAAATGAGGCGTCTATGTATATATGTCTATGCTTGTAACAGTCAGTAGCCTATGCAGTGCCGGTTGGTGCCACAGGGTGGTGCACTGCTCCTTTTTGTTTCGCTGTAGTACAAGATCTGACGTCAGTGTGACAGACTGTATGCTCCGTTCACTTGACACTTATGTTTATTATATTGGTATTGTCTGCCGTGAGACCTGGCTTGATATGGTCAATAATGAATGCTCTATTAGTTGGCTGCTAAATAAACCAGATTAGTGACATTGTCTTTGTCTGTGTGAAATTCCTGGACATCTATTCTGCTGTCCACACACAGCTGTGACCCCTTCACTTTGACTGACCAATGACCGACGGACTTTCCAATGACGTAGTTCAACTGCGCGGATTCAGTAGGCGGGGCTTTAGATTTAAAATGGAGTCACATACCGTTCAACAGCATTATGTTTGGGGCGTGCTGCTGAAAGGTAAGATTTGTTTGAGAACCACGAGGTTTCGTTTTAATCCACCATTAACTCTGTTATTGTTTAAACATTTGTGCTTTGAACAATGTTTTGCTTGAAGCAAAACATTGTTCAAACTGTGGTGGAAAGTAAATAATTACATTTAGTGGTATACAGTATACTGTGAACAATGTGCTCCACCACTATTTGGATACTTTTAATTACTAGTTACTTTGTAGATTTGGGCTTATTAAAAAAACTTAGCCTGGCTACATTGCGATTTACCACTACAGACATATTTTGGCTATTTGAAAGTAGCTGATCTACAAGCTCATGTGACACACTGAGCTTTTTTCCTGCTTAATGAGTACGACATTTTTAAGTACATTTTGATGCCGATACCTTAATTTTACTTGAGTACATGATGGTAACACAAGTTGTAACGATAGCATACGCATTCATAAGATTAATCTAAAAAATGTCTCTCTGCTGGATGGAAAACTCAAATGTACAAACTACTTTTGTTTGTTTTGATTTTAAAGTCTGGGGGCCACACATTTGACCGTCAGTAGCCTCGGAAACCCAGACGTTTTTTATTTCCAGGGAGAAAAGTCTGAGTCCACTTCAATTCGGCATACAGTAGAGCAAACGTCGCTTTCCGATCGTCTGCACCTTTGTTAAATTGATGTACACAGTCACACGCACTCCTCTCCCTCTGTCGCTCTAATTAGTCTCATGTCACGCAGCTGCGTCTAGATTCTCCCGGCGGATCATGTCAGGAGCTGCCTATGCCATAGAAAGCATAGGTGGACCCCACCCATGTCAGTGACATGGTACTGTTTTGTGTCCAGTATCGCTACGCCAGAATCACAACATTTCCATGTTACAGAGGGCTCACTAGTTTTGTGGATTAATTATTTTTTTAATGAGTGGCCCCCAGTCAGTGCCCCCCACCACACACCACCACCAAATGACCGGAACTACAGCTTTAAATGAACAAATCCGAACTAAACCTGTGAGGGAAATATAATGTAGATTATTTTTATTTTTTTTAAAGCTGTTTTTTTCTACAATGTATAAAATCTGGATAAAGAGTAATGTTGGTATATGTGTATGTGTCTTACAGGTTGATCATGTGAACATGGTGTCATGTGGTGACCTTGGATGCCGTCATCAGGAGATGGCTGGTATAATAGAGTGTCTACTCAGGAAAGGGGGCGTGGAGATTGAACCTGGGTGTTTCAGTAGAGAGCCCCGAGAGCTGAAACGTATAACGGTGCCAACGGACGCTCTCCCTGAGATTACGAGGCGAACGGTGCTCTGGACGTATCCTTCGTGGCTCTATTAATACCAGCTATCTTCAACCGAGCGACAGAAGGCCCCACACGGTATGTACCTGGATTACATGGGGCTGTAGTAAAAACTAGGGCTTTGTCACCATTAGGCTACAACATATTAAGTTTGTCATACAAATTATTGCGATTAACAATTGTAATTGTGTTTGACGTTTAACATATAAGTTTTAATTTCTTTATGGCTTAGGCTTCATAAAAAAGTTGCATGAGGCAGATATGACTAATTATATGCATGAATTACATTTATACTTTTCCAAAAATACATTAAAGGGACACTTCACCCCTTTTGTCTCCCAAACATTATTAAAATAAAATCTGGTTGCAAAACATTTTCTTGGGTTTGATGTGGGTAATATGTGTTTTATTTATTTAGATATTTTAGTATTTCAAAGTATCCATGATGTCATGGACACTGGGCCACCTCCTTCCCATAATTCTTTGGTGCACTGCTCCTTGTGGATATGGTCGGTTAATTTGACTATTGGGACGCTTCACCCCTTTTGCAACCAGATCTTATTTTAATTATGTTTGGGAGACCAGAAACACTTTCTTAGGGACTTTATGTGGGTAATATGGATTTTTAGATATTTTTGTATTTCAAAGTGTCCATGATGTCATGGACACATGTGGAAAAAACAAACCTATTATACACATAAACCCCCAGAAAAGTGTTTCTTGTGTGCTAAACATCATTAAAATAAGATCTGGTTGCAAAAGGTGTGAAGTGGCCCCTTAATGGGTTGAATCGTTAATCACAATTTGTGTGACTATATAAAGTAAAATAATGGTGACACAGCCCTGTCAGTGACTGTTATGACTTTCAAAATGTCTTCCTGTAGGCCGACGACTAATTATTTTCTTCCCCCCCCCCCCCTGCCATTTTAGAACGTGAAGCTGACAGAAGGTGTGAACTCTATGCTGTTGCCACTGCTGGTTGCTGTTAGCAGTGAAGGTTAGTTGGCTGCGCCGACGTATGGCTGCAGCTGTGTACGCTCTATTTGCAGTCTCTTTAGCCTTTTTAGTGTTTTTATTGTTTGTTTTAAACTCACACACATAGCCTGCTTTACATACACTTATGATAGGCACACACTTTTAGAAATCAGATCAGCGCTTGTTCTACACTCACCGCAGTTTCACGGAACGGATCCACCACACGGTTTTACGGACGGGAAAACCCCCTGGCTTAGCGGTGTGGTAGCAGTGCCAACCGATCAGCGTCGGAAGAAACGCTGGCGAGGAAGGCAGAAGCACCGTGGCAGACGTGCTGGGATCCTGGTGCGGGCGAGGAAACGTGCAGGCAGGCTCCCTCTGCCATCGATCCTGCTCGCTAACGTCCAATCACTGGACAACAAGATGACGGAACTTCGGGCGAGGATGAAGTTCCAAGGAGAGACACGAAACACGGCTATTGTTTGTCTCTCTGAGACGTGGCTGGACGCTGACATACCAGACTCGGCGATAGAGCTACCTGGCTATGCTCACTTCCGTGTTGACAGGACAGTAGAACTGACCGGAAAGGTACGAGGAGGAGGTGTGTGTGTGTACGTCAGTGACACCTGGTGCTCTGATGTGCAGACCATTGGCTCCCTCTGCTGTCCAGATGTGGAATATGTCATGATACAACTCAGACCGTTCTGGCTACCAAGGGAGTTCAGCACAGTGTTTTTTATAGGTGTCTATATACATCCAAAGGCGGATATAGACACAGCACTCAAAGAGCTCCACAAGGCCATCAGCGAAATGGAAACTGCCCATCCAGAGTCTATTGTGGTAGTTGCAGGAGATTTCAACAGAGCAAATCTGAAGAAAGTTCTCCCAAAATACCACCAACATATCACCTGTAACACTAGGGGTGACAAAATTCTGGACCACTGTTATACCACCTTCCCTGGCGCCTATAAGCCCCTCCTCCGCCCTCCTTTTGGGAAGTCAGACCACAGCGCCATTCAGCTGCTTCCTGCCTATAGGCAGAGGCTGAAGCGTGAGCCCATCAAGGAGAGGGAGGTTCGGACATGGTCTGACCAATCAGACTCTATGCTACAGGACTGTTTTGACCATGTGGACTGGGAGATGTTTCAGAACGCTGCTGAGAACATCAATGAGTTCTCAGACACGGTCATGTGTTTCATTGGTAAATGCATAGACGACGTGGTCCCAGTGAAGTCAATCAGGACCTACCCCCAACGAGAAACCCTGGATCAACAGCGAGGTCCGTGCCGCTCTCCTCGCACGTAATGCCGCCTTCAGATCCGGTGATCTGGGGGACACCCGAGCAGTGCTCCAGAAAACCATCAGGAGAGCGAAGAAGGAATACTCAGCCAAGTTGGAGGACCAATTTGAGAGCGGGGACGTGAGGACCACATGGCAGGGGCTTCGGACCATCACAGACTTCAGAGGAAGAGCCAGATGTGCAGAGAGTCCCTCTGCCTCCCTCCCTGGTGAGCTGAACACCTTTTATGCTCGTTTTGAACATAACCCAGGGAGCCACAACCTCCCACCGCCTGCACTAACTGCGGAGGCCAGCCCTTTAACCATCTCGGAAGCTGACGTGCGCAGAGCCTTCCAGCGGGTGAACACCCGCAAAGCCGTTGGTCCCGATGGCATCCCAGGCCGGGTGCTGAAGGTATGTGCAGCCCAGCTAGCAGGAGTGTTCACGACCATCTTCAACCTCTCCCTCTCCCAAGCTGTGGTCCCGTCTGGCTTCAAGTCATCCATTGTGGTACCGGTTCCCAAACACTCCAAGGTGGCGTGTCTGAACGACTGGAGACCGGTGGCCCTCACTCCGATTGTGAGCAAATGTTTTGAAAGACTGGTGAGAGACTATATTTGCTCTGTGCTGCCGGCCACATTGGACCCATGGCAATTTGCATATCGTCAGAACCGATCCACCGACGATGCAGTTGCCCTGGCGCTACACTCTGCACTCACCCACCTGGACAGGGGGGGCAAGAACAGATGTGTCCGAATGCTCTTCGTAGATTATAGCTCTGCTTTTAACACCATAATTCCCACCAGACTAGACGCAAAGCTCAGGGATCTAGGACTGCACCCGGCCATGTGCAGCTGGATACTGAACTTTCTATCAGATCGCCGTCAGGTGGTGAGAATGGGAAACATTACATCGGACCCCCTGACCCTCAACACAGGAGCACCCCAGGGCTGTGTGCTGAGCCCTCTCCTCTATTCCCTGTACACACATGACTGTACGACCACACACAGCTCTAACGTCATCATTAAGTACGCAGATGATACTACAGTGATGGGCCTCATTGAAAACGATGACGAGACGGCCTACAGAGCTGAGGTTGACACACTGACACAGTGGTGTCAGGAAAACAACCTCGCTCTCAACGTCAGTAAGACCAAAGAGCTGGTCGTGGATTTTAGGAGACAGGAGAGAGAGCATGCACCCATCTTCATCGACGGCGTTGCAGTGGAACAGGTCACTGACTTTAAATTCTTGGGGATACACATCTCCAAGGACCTGAAGTGGGCCACACACACCAAAACAGTGGTGAAAAAAGCCCAACAGAGACTTTATTGCCTCCGCCGCCTGAAGAAGTTCAGAGTTAGCCCACGCATCCTCAGAGCGTTCTACAGCAGCACCATAGAGAGTGTCCTGACAAGTGGCAGCACCGCGTGGTTTGGAAACTGCACCGCTGCGGAACGCAGATCACTGCAGAGAGTGGTGCGAACAGCACAGCGCATCGTGGGGGTGGAGCTTCCCCCCCTCCAGGGAATACATGAGAGACGCTGCGTGGCTAAAGCGGAAAGTATCATCAGGGACATTCACCACCCCAGCCACAGCCTGTTCAAGCCGCTGCCGCACCCACGGCCAGGCAAGCGATTCAGGAGCATCGGGAGCTGTACTACCAGACTCTTGAACAGCTTTTACTTATCAGCAATCAGACTGCTGAACAAGAGCTAAGTTTTGACGCACTGAACTGAACTGATTCATGCTCAAATAGGGACTCTTTTTGTTATAGCCTATACAGTACCTGACGAACTTTTATTTATTTTGCACTCACTTTGTTATGTCATGCACTTTATGTTCTTCTCTCTCTACCTTAAACTGCAATATGAGCCTGCACAACCAAGTTTTTCACCCACCTTACTTGTAATGTGATGTGACAATAAAGATTGATTCTGATTCTGATTCTTCTAGTTAACCGTCTTGTTCCTGCTGCTCCTTGTGTAAGTGGGCTACATGCTTCCATACAGTAGGTTGTCTTTCGCGCCATGTATCGTTTCACGTAATTTGCGTGTATAATGCCAGTCCACATCACATGCTGCTATGTGATCTTTGTGGAGGCATGTGATTTATTTATCATTTAACTTAATTTACGGGTAAACTCTGTCCACATCACATATGTATGTTCTCTTCTAGTGTCTCCTTTCTCTTCTCTATTCTTTGCTTTTAATAAAGTTATTTATTTTTTGTTGTCAGAGTTTTTAATCGCATTTCGCTTTATTTGTTTATAAGTAATTTATTTCTTCTTGCCTTTGCCCTAGTTCTTCACTAGTGGTTTTTGTGTGTACAAATGTGATGTGGAGGTATGCGATTTATGGTAGCATGTAGCCCCTTAACACTGTTTACAGCCTACTATGCTGCAGGTCTGTGCAAACTTAACAGGGGAAGCAAATGATGGCCGCTGTGTCATTTGCTTCCTTGGTTGGTGTGTGTATTGAGTTAAGTGGCTGATATTGAAGGTAAGTGAGCGTAGTTTATTATCTTTGGCTGTTGGGCAGAAACCTGGGCAGAAACCTTGTATCTCCATAGTCTTTTGTAAATTAATTTCCTTACTTACTAAAGTAGCAAAATAGCCGATCTACAAGGCAAAGATCATCAATTATTGAATATTTTCATTTTATTTAATATAACATGTATTGTATTTTATATTTATATTGTGGGGGTTTTATATCGAACCTACAAGAGTTTGACTAAATAACATTGGAACACAGATATTATATTAATAATATCATTGGATCACAGGTTTTTTTTTGGACGTACAAGGTTTCTACCCGACCTTAATCTTTTCTCTCTATTCTTTGCTTTAATAAAATTATTTGTTTTTGTGGTCAGAGTTTTTAATCGCATTTCGCTTTATTTTCTTTATAAGTAATTTCTTTCTTGCCTATCTATGACACTAGTTCTTCACGTGTGTGTGTGTGTGTGTGTGTGTGTGAGATTCGGGTTGTGTCTCTTGTACAGTTTCTCATTTGGAGCAGTAGCGTTTCATGTAATTTGCCAGTAAAGCGTCATCACGTCAGTTCACATCAGATATGAACACAGGCCCGGTATGTGATGTGCATTTATGTGATTATTTCACAGCAATTGCGACTAGCTCGTCATTCACGTTGGTCGGTATCGTTCACGCCATACACTTTGTATGTCGTGTTCTAATGTCATCCATAGTAGTGTTGTGTACTAATGTTCATAGTATTGCTGACAAATACTGGGGTGCAAAGAATGCTGTCATTGCATAATTTGCACCTCGTATAATTTATGTCAATCGTCCACAAATGGCATAAATTGTTTGTTTTTTCTTGTATGCAATTATTTTGATACCACGTTTTACTCTCTCCACAAACCTAAGGCCAACTGCTTGGGTGGAGACCAAGAGAATTTATTTTGTTCATGTTTATAAAGCGCTCCAAGTGCTTAAAGTGAAAAGTGCATCACCAAACATCTAGGTCATAAGACTATTGTTGGTGCTATATTATCAGATCTAATTTGTGAGTAAAGCTTCATCACGTAAGCCCACATCACCTATGAACACAGGCCCGGTATGTGATGTGTGTTCATGTCTCATTTCACATTTGAGTAAGGCTTCATCATGTCATCCCACATCACATAATGAACATAGGGTTAGGTTAGGGCTAGGTATGTGATGTTGGTTGATGTGATGTCTTATAATGTGCGAGTGAAGCTTCATCACGTCAGTTAACATCACATTATGTGGTGTATATTGATGTGATTTATGCTGCCATTTGCAGCTAAAACTTAATCATTCATGCCGGTCAGTAGGCGAGGCATTGACGATGGGCCGATGACCCAAACGTTTTCTGCTGCACTTTTCACTTTTAGCACTTTGCGGTACTTTATAAGCACGAAAAAATAAAAGCTATTTTCTTTGTCTGAGGAGTTTTCCTTAAAGGAGCATTCAGTGATTTGAGTGATTTGGAAAACCACCCAGTCCGCCCTGGTAACAAAATGTGCACATGCACGCTCTACAGTGGGGGGAAGTGCAACAGGCCAACAGCATGTGCATCAAGGCCCACCCCCACTCGATCATGATTGGAGGAAGGCCCCTCTCATCCTGATTGGATGAAGGCTTTGCCACCTGCCACCAAAACTGAAACTAGGTTTTTTTTTTTACCCCAGGGGCTCACTGGGGACAGGGAGGAACTCCTTATATGGTCAGCACACTCTATAGTAGGGAGGATTATCCAGAAAAAAAGAAAAAATAAGTGATATTTAGATTAAGTCAAATCACTGAATGCTCCTTTAAGGTATTTGTGGAGAGTCTTCTTCTGGTTTTCAATTGTATAAATACATGGCTATCATAGTCTGTTATGATGCAAATTTGAAATGTTAGCTTTTGCTTCTGTATTTTAATATATTTCCTACAGTATAAATTGTGAAATGATTACTGTTTTAATCAATGTGATTGATTTTGGACCTGTAAATTACAAAAAAAAACTAAGGCACTGGTGTGGTACTACTGGTTTACCAGAATGGGGTTCAACTCCCTGCGGTGCCCTCATATTTGTTGCATTTACATGGTTCATTTTCTGCTCATTGTGTTGCCTTTTCATAGATGATAACCCCCAGGTTCTTTACTGTGTTTGTACTCCCTACAGTTAGGATGATAACCCCCAGGTTCTTTACTGTGTTTGTACTCCCTACAGTTAGGATGATAACCCCCAGGTTCTTTACTGTGTTTGTACTCTCTACAGTTAGGATGATAACCCCCAGGTTCTTTACTGTGTTTGTACTCCCTACAGTTAGGATGATAACCCCCAGGTTCTTTACTGTGTTTGTTCTCCCTACAGTTAGGATGATAACCCCCAGGTTCTTTACTGTGTTTGTACTCCCTACAGTTAGGATGATAACCCCCAGGTTCTTTACTGTGTTTGTACTCCCTACAGTTAGGATGATAACCCCCAGGTTCTTTACTGTGTTTGTACTCCCTACAGTTAGGATGATAACCCCCTGGTTCTCTACTGTGTTTGTACTCCCTACAGTTAGGATGATAACCCCCAGGTTCTTTACTGTGTTTGTACTCCCTACAGTTAGGATGATAACCCCCAGGTTCTTTACTGTGTTTGTACTCCCTACAGTTAGGATGATAACCCCCAGGTTCTTTACTGTGTTTGTACTCCCTACAGTTAGGATGATAACCCCCTGGTTCTCTACTGTGTTTGTACTCCCTACAGTTAGGATGATAACCCCCAGGTTCTTTACTGTGTTTGTACTCCCTACAGTTAGGATGATAACCCCCAGGTTCTTTACTGTGTTTGTACTCCCTACAGTTAGGATGATAACCCCCAGGTTCTTTACTGTGTTTGTACTCCCTACAGTTAGGATGATAACCCCCAGGTTCTTTACTGTGTTTGTACTCCCTACAGTTAGGATGATAACCCCCAGGTTCTTTACTGTGTTTGTACTCCCTACAGTTGGGTTACAAGTCTACTTGTTTTTTGGCTCCCAATCCGATTACAATCATTTGAAAATGACGTTTGGCCCTGATTTCTGATCACCCCATCTGATCGGGACAACCTCTAGAGGGCGATGGTGAGGACGTGAAGCCCACAACCATTGGCCAATGGGTGGCACTATTGCACTCAACTGAAAATGCAAGCTTTAAAGGAGCATACAGTGATTTGGGTCATTTGGAAAACCCTGGTCCGCCCCGGTAACAAGATGTGCACATGCATGCACTACAGTGGCAGGCCAACAGCACACACACCAAGGCCCGCCCCCGCTCGATCATGATTGGCGGAAGGCCCCTCTCTATTCTGATTGGATGAAGGCTGGGCCACCTAGCCAAAGTGTTTTTGTTTTTGTTTTTTGTTTTTAATACCCCCAGGGGTTAACTGGGGACAGGGAGGAACTCCTTATATGGTCAGCACACTATAGTAGGGGGATTATCAAAACAAAAGTGACATTTGAATTGTGAAATCACTGAATATACCTTTAAACAGACATAGCTCATGAACCGTTTGACCGTGAGACATAAAACTGGTACACTTTTGCATACTGTGAACGCACTGGTGTTCTCTTAAGATTGTGGGGATCGATGAGTTCTTTGAGATATTGTGGTGCCTGACCATTGAGAGCTTTATAGGTGAGGATTTTGAACTCTATTCTGGACATACTATAGTCCATGGTCTCGGACAGCATACTATAGTGCAGTGTTTCCCAACCTTTTTTGTCCCAGGGCACACTTTTCATAGCCTAAAAATCTCAGGACACACCTAGATATACGGTGTATAGGCATATCTATATACATACTATGTGTATATAATATATACAGTGTGTGTGTATATATATATATATATATATATATATATATTTATTTTTATATAATCATTCAATATTTTGAACTAAAGTTCATGGTTCCAAAAAATGAACTATTAGTTCGGTTTTTTTAAAATTATTATTACCACAGTGCCATATAGAACCTCAGACTTTATTGAATAAAACAACTTTGGGGGATATAATAATAAAAAATGAATTCCTTTAAAAAAATACCTCATATGCAATGTGAAATGCCACCTAATTCTTAATCCTTTTCCTTGTCTTTATTATGGGCCAACTTGTGAAAGCTGCATGCTTTTATTGTGAACGGTCTCCGTTCTCACAGCCTGCATATTTCCACGTGCTGAAAATAGCTGATCGACAAGCTCACAACGCGTTGCGAGCTTGTAAATCAGCCATTTTCAGCATGGATCACGTGTACGACTAAGAATAAATCGGGCATCACTGCGCTTCTGTGGAGGGAGATATATTGTGTTGGCCGAACGAGGCGATCATGTATGGACAGTTGGACAGCTGTTTTTCGTGGCACATTATGTTTAATCACAACAACGTCACGTTTACTTTACCTCCTCAGTGTTTGGGTCGGGACATGTAGGACTGTATGTGTCTGCTGTCTACGTGCATATGCGCGAAATGTGGCGTCTTCTGGATGCATCTCTTTTGCATTAACATTTCAAAGGCCGAGGGTCGTAGAGTCTATTGTTCCGTCGTTATCGCACGTCTAATGGTTAGACGTGTGACAACGACGCAACAATAGGAAGCCTGCAGCCCAGTAGCTATAATATTGCTTTCGGGGGAGGGTTAGTGTTATTTTCGGTCAAATCAGGCGGCACACCTGGACACATCAAACGGCACAGTAAAGTGCCGCGGCACACGGGTTGGGAAACACTGCTATAGTGTTCCATTTTTTTTCCACGATTTCGGAGGATTTGAAAAAGGCAAATCACGGAAAGGCTATAGTCCATGGTCTCGGAGGGCATGCTATAGTCTTATGAAGGTCATTTATACTGGTCAAGGTCACCCCAGTGTCTCCCCAGTGTCCCCAGTGTCCATGGTCTCGGAGTGATTTTCGTCTTTTTTTTTTTTAAATCCTCAAATTATGAAAAACGGCATGCTATAGTATGCCCTCCGACACGATGGACTATAGCCTTTCGCTTTTCCGCTATTTTCACCTTTTTTTTTCAAATCGTAAAAAACGACATACTATCGTATGCCCTCCGAGACCATGGACCAGGGGTGGGCAACTTTGTATATGGTGAGAGCCACTATATTTCCACACTCAATCTGGGGGGCTGCATTGTTTATCGGCAGTAGTACCCCATCACTCAAATAGCCCATAATAGTCACAGATATGATAGGCATATAAACAATTATAATTTGTTGTAACTTTGTTTTTATTCCATTTCAAACGCATTTAGTAATGCTTAATTTCAACTTTATGAATTTATAAATACAGCTGAATATTGCTGTGTAACCCAATACAAAAATGACAAATTATTAAGGCTTCTATTAAAATAAATGTATGAACTTAAAGCCCACTGCTCAACAAACACAAAGCAGCATTCCTGCTGCATTTCACTACAACAGTAAATCAAAAGTGCAATAATAAATGCTTTTGTTAAATGTATAAACTTTTTTTTCTGCTACTAAACAAAACATTCCTGAGTGCTTCATATCCAAAACATGCATTTCAGTGTTATTAGTGTAGTGTTATCTGAACACTACAAAAGTAAACGAGTAGCCAAGTGCAATACTAAGAATAATTAATTAATTTTAGTGCAATTCCACATGCCTCCCATTGACCCTTTATCACCCTCCCCCACAGTGGGTCAATAATGGTGCTGTCTTTAATGAGAACTTCAATGTTTGTGCATGCGATCTGCATCGGATGTAATAACGTTTCATCTGACAGCCTGTTTCTCTCCTTCGACTTAATGTGCTTCATGTTTGAGAAATTGCTCTCACAGATGTATGTGCTCCCAAACATACTGGCCATAGAGAGGGCAAAGTCCCTGAGGAGTGGGAAGCGGGGCTCGGGTAGCAGTTTCCAAAACGACATTCCCCTCATTTCTCCCCTCTCAAAAAAAGGATCTGACTGTAGCTCGCACAGTTCAAGCTGCAATGGTGGGGGCTGCTCTGACACCGTAGCGGTGAGGGGGGCGGCAAACAGCGCTATCCGTGACTGCATGCCGTTGAAATCTTCAAACCGATCATTGAATTGCGTTTGCAGTGTTTCAATGTGGCTCCTGTACTTTCCGAATGTGTCCTTACATTTGGGGTCAGCTTTCCGCATCTCTGTGCGCATTTCTTCACATGCAGAAAAGTGTGTCGACAAGTCCGGGTGGTCAGACGAAAGGCAATGTTTGAAAAGGGCAAGTTTCATCTTAAAAGCGTTCATATGTGCATAGAGATCCGATACCGTTTGATTTCTTCCCTGCAGCTGCAAATTGAGGCGATTAAGGTGCGAAGTGATATCCGTGAGGAAGGCCATGTCACAGAAAGCTGCATCTCTGAGTTTAGTGCAGTATGCGCTTGTGTCACTCTTCAGTTGTTCCTCCAAGAATGAAAAAACCTCCAAGCACTTCCCACGGCTCAGCCATCGGATTTCTGTGTAGCTGCAAGTCGCCATAATCAGTGTCCATCTCTTCCAAAAAGGAGACAAACTTTCTATGGTTTAGTGACCTGTTGTCTCCATGAATTAGATTTGGTAACCTTGGTAACTAAATCCATAACATGGCTGAAGTCAAGCTTCTTGGCACAGAGAGCCTCCTATATCAGAAAAAAAAAGAGAAGAAAAACGATGAATAACGCCTCTCGCATATAATTTGACTACACTCGACTCGCATTGGTCATTATTAGTGACCCACAATAGATGACAATTATGTTAGTGAACTTACCTGATGTATAATACAGTGCAGGATTGGACACTCAACGCCACTCTTCCTTAGAAGCCCGGCCAATCCTGTGTTTTCCTTTCATTGCGGGTGCTCCATCGGTAACGACAGTTTATCAAACCCCCCATATTGCTGCATGGCACTTTCAACAGCGTTGAATTTGTCCACACCCTTGGTAGTGTCATGCAAAGAGGCCAGTTTCAACAGCTCCTAGTGTACCTCAAATGAGCTATTAATGGAGTTGGAACAACATATGTTCAGGAGGAGAAACGGACATTGGCCCTGCCCTTCATACCACTCTCCGCCCTCCACTTCAATCTACCTGTCCCCATTTATACCTGCCCAGTACCACCCAGAATCCTCCATGTTTCGCCCGCCTCGCTGCGTCGCGCACCAGCAGCCTTTTTGACCATGGGCTATAGCCCATCTCAGACGGCATACTATAGCATGCCGTTTTTCATTTTTGAGGATTTGAAAAAAAGGCGAAAATCACTCGAGACAATGGACTATAGCCCATGGTTTCGGAGTCATTTTCGTCAAGGTGAAAATCGTGGAAAGGCTATAGTCCATGGTGTCGGAGGGCATACTATAGTATGTTGTTTTTCACAATTTCGGATGATTTGAAAAAAAGGTGAAAATCGCGGAAAAGAGAATGGCTATAATCCATGGTCACGGACCGCATACTAGTCAATGTAATTTATACTGGTCAAGGTCATTTACTAGTCTTATGAGGGTCATTATACTGCTCAAGGTCATTGATATTGGTCAAGGTCATTAATCGGCACGCTATAGTGCGTGATTCTTCATCATTGTTGGGGATTTGAAAAAAGGTGAAAATCAAGGAAAAACTAAAGGCTTACTTTTGTTTCTTTGGTCGGACGGCATGCTATAGTATGTCCTTTCACGATTTCGGAGGATTTGAAAAAAAGTTGAAAATCCTTTCACTTATACTGGTGAAGGTCTTATGAAGGTAATTTATACTGGTCAAGGACATTTATACTGGTCAAGGTCATCTATACTGGTCAAGGTCATTTATACTGGTCAAGGTCATTTACGAGTCTTATGAAGGTTATTTATACTAGTCAAGGTCATTTATACTATCAAGGTCATTGATATTGGTCAAGGTCATTGAGTGACGCGCTATAGTGCGCGATTCTTCATCATTGAGGATTTGAAAAAAAGGTGAAAATCCTGGAATACGAAAGGCTACTGCGACGCTCTATAGTATGTAATTCACAGGGGTGTGATTTTCATGATTTTGGAGGATTTGAAAAAAAGATGAAAATAATGGACCTGTAAATTACAACAAAACAAACTAAGGCACTGGTGTGGTACTCCTGGTTTACCAGAACGGGGTTCAAGTCCCTGCAGTGCTCTACTCAATGTGTTGTATTTACATGGTTTATTTAAATGTTCTGCTCATTGTGTTGCCTTTTCATAGATGATAACCCCCAGGTTCTCTACTGTTTGTACTCCCTACAGTTAGGTTCCCAAGTATATTTATGACTTATGATTCTGTTCACTAGACCCAGAACAGATATGAGAGTCTCTTATTTTTCAAATCCTCATTTTTCTTCATTTTTGACCATGGGCTATAGCCCATCTCAGACGGCTTACTATAGCATGTTGTTGTTCTCGATTTTTGAGCTTTTGAGAGAAAGATGCAAATTGAGAAGAAAGCGACATACTATTATAGCCCATCTCAGACGGCATACTATAGCATGACGTTTTTCATTTTTGAGGATTTAAAAAAAAGACGAAAATCACTCCGAGACCATGGACTATAGCCCATGGTCTCAGAGGGATTTTCGTCTTTTTTTCAAATCCTCAAAAATTATGAAAAACGGCATGCTATAGTATGCCGTCCGAGGCCATGGGCTATATATAGCCCATGGTCTCGGAGTGATTTTCGTCAGACAGTGACGCAGAGACAGTGACGCAGAGAGAGTGATGCCGAGACAGTGACACAGAGAGAGTGACGCAGAGAAATAGAGAGAGAGACGGCATACTATAGCATGCCGTTTTTCATCATTTTTGAGAATTTGAAAAAAAGACGAAAATCACTCCGAGACCATGCACTATAGCCTATCGCTTTTCAGTGATTTTCACCTTTTTTTCAAATCCTCCGAAACCGTGAAAAATGCCACCCTGTAGCATGTGCTCCGAGACCATGGACTATAGCCTGTCGCTTTTCAGTGATTTTCACCTTTTTTTCAAATCCTCCGAAACCGTGAAAAATGCCACCCTGTAGCATGTGCTCCGAGACCATGGACTATAGCCTGTCGCTTTTCAGTGATTTTCACCTTTTTTTCAAATCCTCCGAAACCGTGAAAAATGGCACCCTGTAGCATGTGCTCCGAGACCATTGACTATAGCCTGTCGCTTTTCAGTGATTTTCACCTTTTTTTCAAATCCTCCGAAACCGTGAAAAATGCCACCCTGTAGCATGTGCTCCGAGACCATGGACTATAGCCTGTCGCTTTTCAGTGATTTTCACCTTTTTTTCAAATCCTCCGAAACCGTGAAAAATGGCACCCTGTAGCATGTGCTCCGAGACCATGGACTATAGCCTGTCGCTTTTCAGTGATTTTCACCTTTTTTTCAAATCCTCCGAAACCGTGAAAAATGCAACCCTGTAGCATGTGCTCCGAGACCATGGACTATAGCCTGTCGCTTTTCAGTGATTTTCACCTTTTTTTCAAATCCTCCGAAACCGTGAAAAATGCCACCCTGTAGCATGTGCTCCGAGACCATGGACTATAGCCTGTCGCTTTTCAGTGATTTTCACCTTTTTTTCAAATCGTGAAAAATGCCACCCTGTAGCATGTGCTCCGAGACCATGGACTATAGCCTGTCGCTTTTCAGTGATTTTCCCCTTTTTTCAAATCCTCCGAAACCGTGAAAAATGCCACCCTGTAGCATGTGCTCCGAGACCATGGACTATAGCCTGTCGCTTTTCAGTGATTTTCACCTTTTTTTCAAATCCTCCGAAACCGTGAAAAATGCCACCCTGTAGCATGTGCTCCGAGACCATGGACTATAGCCTGTCGCTTTTCAGTGATTTTCACCTTTTTTTCCAAATCCTCCGAAACCGTGAAAAATGGCACCCTGTAGCATGTGCTCCGAGACCATGGACTATAGCCTGTCGCTTTTCAGTGATTTTCACCTTTTTTTCAAATCCTCCGAAACCGTGAAAAATGGCACCCTGTAGCATGTGCTCCGAGACCATGGACTATAGCCTGTCGCTTTTCAGTGATTTTCACCTTTTTTTTCAAATCCTCCGAAACCGTGAAAAATGCCACCCTGTAGCATGTGCTCCGAGACCATGGACTATAGCCTGTCGCTTTTCAGTGATTTTCACCTTTTTTTCAAATCCTCCGAAACCGTGAAAAATGCCACCCTGTAGCATGTGCTCCGAGACCATGGACTATAGCCTGTCGCTTTTAAGTGATTTTCACCTTTTTTTCAAATCGTGAAAAATGCCACCCTGTAGCATGTGCTCCGAGACCATGGACTATAGCCTGTCGCTTTTCAGTGATTTTCCCCTTTTTTCAAATCCTCCGAAACCGTGAAAAATGCCACCCTGTAGCATGTGCTCCGAGACCATGGACTATAGCCTGTCGCTTTTCAGTAAATTTCACCTTTTTTTCAAATCCTCCGAAACCGTGAAAAATGCCACCCTGTAGCATGTGCTCCGAGACCATGGACTATAGCCTGTCGCTTTTCAGTGATTTTCACCTTTTTTTCAAAACCTCCGAAACCGTGAAAAATGCCACCCTGTAGCATGTGCTCCGAGACCATGGACTATAGCCTGTCGCTTTTCAGTGATTTTCACCTTTTTTTCAAATCCTCCGAAACCGTGAAAAATGCCACCCTGTAGCATGTGCTCCGAGACCATGGACTATAGCCTGTCGCTTTTCAGTGATTTTCACCTTTTTTTCAAATCCTCCGAAACCGTGAAAAATGCAACCCTGTAGCATGTGCTCCGAGACCATGGACTATAGCCTGTCGCTTTTCAGTGATTTTCACCTTTTTTTCAAATCCTACGAAACCGTGAAAAATGGCACCCGGTAGCATGTGCTCCGAGACCATGGACTATAGCCTGTCGCTTTTCAGTGATTTTCACCTTTTTTTCAAATCGTGAAAAATGCCACCCTGTAGCATGTGCTCCGAGACCATGGACTATAGCCTGTCGCTTTTCAGTGATTTTCACCTTTTTTTCAAATCCTCCGAAACCGTGAAAAATGGCACCCTGTAGCATGTGCTCCGAGACCATGGACTATAGCCTGTCGCTTTTCAGTGATTTTCACCTTTTTTTTCAAATCCTCCGAAACCGTGAAAAATGCCACCCTGTAGCATGTGCTCCGAGACCATGGACTATAGCCTGTCGCTTTTCAGTGATTTTCACCTTTTTTTCAAATCCTCCGAAACCGTGAAAAATGCCACCCTGTAGCATGTGCTCCGAGACCATGGACTATAGCCTGTCGCTTTTAAGTGATTTTCACCTTTTTTTCAAATCGTGAAAAATGCCACCCTGTAGCATGTGCTCCGAGACCATGGACTATAGCCTGTCGCTTTTCAGTGATTTTCCCCTTTTTTCAAATCCTCCGAAACCGTGAAAAATGCCACCCTGTAGCATGTGCTCCGAGACCATGGACTATAGCCTGTCGCTTTTCAGTAAATTTCACCTTTTTTTCAAATCCTCCGAAACCGTGAAAAATGCCACCCTGTAGCATGTGCTCCGAGACCATGGACTATAGCCTGTCGCTTTTCAGTGATTTTCACCTTTTTTTCAAAACCTCCGAAACCGTGAAAAATGCCACCCTGTAGCATGTGCTCCGAGACCATGGACTATAGCCTGTCGCTTTTCAGTGATTTTCACCTTTTTTTCAAATCCTCCGAAACCGTGAAAAATGCCACCCTGTAGCATGTGCTCCGAGACCATGGACTATAGCCTGTCGCTTTTCAGTGATTTTCACCTTTTTTTCAAATCCTCCGAAACCGTGAAAAATGCAACCCTGTAGCATGTGCTCCGAGACCATGGACTATAGCCTGTCGCTTTTCAGTGATTTTCACCTTTTTTTCAAATCCTACGAAACCGTGAAAAATGGCACCCGGTAGCATGTGCTCCGAGACCATGGACTATAGCCTGTCGCTTTTCAGTGATTTTCACCTTTTTTTCAAATCGTGAAAAATGCCACCCTGTAGCATGTGCTCCGAGACCATGGACTATAGCCTGTCGCTTTTCAGTGATTTTCCCCTTTTTTCAAATCCTCCGAAACCGTGAAAAATGCCACCCTGTAGCATGTGCTCCGAGACCATGGACTATAGCCTGTCGCTTTTCAGTGATTTTCACCTTTTTTTCAAATCCTCCGAAACCGTGAAAAATTCCACCCTGTAGCATGTGCTCCGAGACCATGGACTATAGCCTGTCGCTTTTCAGTGATTTTCACCTTTTTTTCAAATCCTCCGAAACCGTGAAAAATGCCACCCTGTAGCATGTGCTCCGAGACCATGGACTATATAGCCTGTCGCTTTTCAGTGATTTTCACCTTTTTTTCAAATCCTCCGAAACCGTGAAAAATGGCACCCTGTAGCATGTGCTCCGAGACCATGGACTATAGCCTGTCGCTTTTCAGTGATTTTCACCTTTTTTTCAAATCCTCCGAAACCGTGAAAAATGCCACCCTGTAGCATGTGCTCCGAGACCATGGACTATAGCCTGTCGCTTTTCAGTGATTTTCACCTTTTTTTCAAATCCTCCGAAACCGTGAAAAATGCCACCCTGTAGCATGTGCTCCGAGACCATGGACTATAGCCTGTCGCTTTTCAGTGATTTTCACCTTTTTTTCAAATCCTCCGAAACCGTGAAAAATGCCACCCTGTAGCATGTGCTCCGAGACCATGGACTATAGCCTGTCGCTTTTAAGTGATTTTCACCTTTTTTTCGAATCGTGAAAAATGCCACCCTGTAGCATGTGCTCCGAGACCATGGACTATAGCCTGTCGCTTTTCAGTGATTTTCCCCTTTTTTCAAATCCTCCGAAACCGTGAAAAATGCCACCCTGTAGCATGTGCTCCGAGACCATGGACTATAGCCTGTCGCTTTTCAGTGATTTTCACCTTTTTTTCAAATCCTCCGAAACCGTGAAAAATGCAACCCTGTAGCATGTGCTCCGAGACCATGGACTATTAGCCTGGTATCCAGCCTGCTTCGCTACGTTCGGCGGATTTTTTTTTCTCTCTTCGCTTATCAGTCTGGAAAGCCTCCTATCTCCAAGGGAGGCGGGACATGCCAAAAGCTTCGAAACCTACCGTGGCTTCTGATTGGTCTGTGGTGCGGGGCGGGACAAAGCACCAGTGAGACGTCATAGCAAAGCGCAGCTACTGCAGACAGAGCGAAACATGGCGGCCATGGATAAAAACAGCATTGATGTAGCGATTACAAAAGTTCTAGCAAATACACAGACGGTAACAGGAATCTCGGTTCTAAAAGCAGAGCAGTATTCTGCTTTGAAAACTTTTATTGGAGGTGGCGATGTGTTGGGTGTTCTACCAACGGGATTTGGTAAAAGTTTTATTTATCAGTTAGCCCCGCTGGTTCTAGAGGAGATGGGTCGCACCGGGGCCATTGTTATGGTCGTATCTCCCCTCAGTGCACTGATGGAGGACCAGAGAAAAGAAGCAGCCAAGCTCGGTATCACAGCATTGCAGCTTGGAGTCAGCAGGGAGGATGACATCGTGAATGGTCGGTGTTCTCTCGTTTTTGGAAGCCCTGAAAAATGGCTGACAAAAGAGAAGTGGAGGCAGATGCTCGATTCAGATGTCTACAGGAGCCGACTGTTTGGTATCGTCGTGGATGAGGTCCATGTTGCATATAAATGGTAACGAAATATATGATTATTTAATATACTTGCTCATAATAGATTCAGCATCACAGCATTATTATAACTGTTGCATTTTTAGACTGATTGAATCCTCTTATTTACAAATTGTTCCCCACAACTAACAAGTGAAAAAGAATTAACTGGCATTGATAATTTCCCCAAACATAAATGTAGTCCTTTGAATAGATTTACCAGGGACAAATACACTGTATTGAATCCCCTGTTGCTATGTGGGCAAGTAATAACAATATGGGTATTTTTCACTCATCAAAACATGTAATGTTTTTTAATGTCCTAGGGGAGAGGGCTCCAATGGCCAGCCAGCATTTCGAGAGAGTTTTGGAAGGCTTGGAGAGCTCCGATCCCTGACGAAGAGTGGTGAGTAAACAAATCTTGAAATAGAATGTATACAGAATATGAATATTCTAATATGTCAAGCAATATGTACATATATGCAGTGGTGGAAAAAGTACTGAAATGTTTTTTGTAAAATTATCAATACTGCAATGTACTCTGTTTCAAGTGAAAGTCAGGAATTGAAAATGTACTTGAGTAAAAGAACAAAAGTATTGGTATGAAAATGTACTTAAAGTACCAAAAGTAAAAGTACTAAAATGTTTGAAAATAGCTGATCTACAAGCTCACAACGATGCGTTGTGAGCTTGTAGATCGGCTATTTTCAAATAGCCTAGGTAAAAAAAAAGGGCTAAAGTGGTTCATGTATGTTTTATAATGTGATAATTTATATATGCAAAGTAACTAGTAACTAAAGTTTTCAAATAATTGTAGTGGAGTAAAGTACAATATTTGCCTCTGAGATGTAGTGGAGTAGAAGTAAAAGAATAGACAATTGGAATTACTTACTTAAGTACATTACTTGAGTAAATGTACTTAGTTACTTTACACCACTGCATATATGTAAATATGCCTTCTTTACATTATGCTCAGAAGTTAAATAAAGGAATTCACCTTTGTGCTCATCCATTCATTATTGTATTGCTTGGCACAGGGGTTCAGGCAAAGGATGATATGCACAGAGTAAGGCCTGTTTAATAGTGTCTTTAAGCACAAAGTATCCTCCTTTTCCATCACTACATTATGTCACAAGTAGGCAGCCATTATCTAACCAATGACTTGACTGAACACGGCAATAAAGTAAACCATTTAATCGTTTAAAATAAACGTATAACTATATCTATTGGTGGTGTGCTGCATTCAGTCCAATGAAATGCATTTTTTGTATGTTTCTCAGGTACCCCAGTGCTGGCATTAACAGCATCAGCAGATCTTGAGTCCCAGCACCGTGTGATGAAAATATTGAACATGGAGAGGGCAACTCAAGTGACTGTCAGTCCCAGTCGAGACAACATCAGGCTTGGACTAATTCAAGTTCCAGCAAGCAACCTGAAGTGCCTTGATTGGGTGGTGAAGGAGGTTTTAGATAAAAGCCAATCAATGTCTCCTGTCCTCATCTACTGCCGCACACTTAAGGTCGTAGGAAAAGTATTCGGCTACCTTAAAGCTCGGCTTGGGGCAAGTGCTTGGGTAAACAGTGAACAGAAACATGACAATCTACTGATTGGGATGTACCACTGCAAGACTCTAGAAAAAAACCAGAGCAGAGTGGTGTCCTCTCTAAATGGGAATGGGAACTGCCGTGTGGTTGTTGCCACCACTGCCCTTGGAATGGGTCTCAACTTCCCTGACATTTCTCATGTTGTTATGTATGGCGCACCAGAGGATGCCGAGGCAATAGTTCAGCAAATTGGCAGGGCTGGTAGAAGTGGAGCTCAGGCACATGCTGTTATATATGTCTCTACTAAGTACACACATCTTGTTGACAAAACAGTTAGAGAGATTGTCAAAACTGATGCCCAGATGTGCTTCAGAAAAACATTGTATGGCTTTTTTGAAAACAATCCAGCCAACATTGAGCCTGGACATTTATGTTGCACATACTGCCACTCAAAATGCACATGTGAATCTGTCATTTGTGCAGAGCCAATTCCTAATTATGAGGCATTACAGGAAGCTGTTCCCAAGCCAGCAAAATGCAGACAGGTAGACGCAGATGACAGAGCGATGATCAAAGACATGCTGGAGGATTACATGGCAAATTTAGTTCCAGACACAGCTCAACTGTTCACTGACATAGCTGCATGCACTGGGTTCAGCACAGAACTAATCAAGTCAGTAGTAGAACACTGTGATTACATATTTGACCTTGAATACATAATGGAAAACATGCCAGTATTTAGATCACAACATGCAATACAGATACTCCATGTCATCAGTGAAGTTTTTGATGACATAGACAGAGTTGAGCCTAGCTTACCAGAGGAAAGCTTCTCAGACCCAGATCTTGATTTCATGGGTTATTTTGATGAGGAAGATGGCAGCGAAACATCCAGTGTTTACTCAGGGTCTGATGCATGATCATTTGAACACTGCTGCTTTGATCAGTTATAGAAAATGCTAAATGATAACTTTTTTTATTTTTCATATATTAGGTCCAAATGTTAGCACATTTCGCTACTTGTACATAATTGCATTTCTGTAGACAACATTCTCCATAATCACCCAGGTCAGCAAAGTGCTCTTAATTTGGTTTAAAAAGTAGGCGTGTTTTTTTCTTCTTTGTTTCAGGAAACATTTGCTAGTCCCATTTGTTGGGTTTATTTATGATGTTTTGCTTTTGTTTATATAGTCAATTGAGAGCTACCTACCCATGGCCCTTTTGTAGGAGTTTCTTCTGTTATTATTAATGATTAACATTAAACATAAGGGAGACGTGGTTTTTCTCTGCCCCCAACATGTATGCAAAAGTGATAATAGCAGTCAGCCCCCCAGTATTTCACATACGTAGCAAAAGTGTAACCTGCGTTGCCAGCATTCTTTTAAGTTCTCTTTAAAATCCATATGAAGTTGTGACCATGCTATTAAAACATTAGCCATTATTGCATTATACTTGCCCACAGCATATGGTTGGCTTATTGAGAAGAACAACAGACACTGTATTCCTCAGGTGGATCTTATTTTTTAACTTGACACATGTCACAACTCATAGGCAAGCTGTGTGAATGTGGCCTTATTATAGTTATTTTAGTTTGACATTTTAAGGGACCACCCATCCCCATCATAATATCAAGAGAATCTACCTGGAATCCCAAGCCCTTATGACAACCCACTGTATATGTTTGTTTGTTTTTTGGTAAATGTTGGCGTTAATTTAACTACAAGAATGTAAAACCTGACTTGTAAGCACTAAGCATCCATTTGGGTCAATATTCTACACTCTCAACCTTGGCATATATCTAAGGACACACATAGGTTCCCAGTCCCTCGGTTGACATCTGATGGTGTATATATATCCTACTTGCATAGCTCTATTCAGTGTAGCACCACACAGGTCTTTTGTCCTTCTGTTTCCCGTGGTCATGGCGTCAGCCTATGGCCTGTTATATATGTGGGTCAGCCTCCACTCTCTTCCTACCAGGAAGTCAGCCGTCTGGCCCCACCAGCTCCAATTTTCCACTTGTTACTCCTTGTATCAACAACACGCCACATGTGAGACGTCACAGCTGTACATGGACCAGCCAGAGGGCCGATCCACGCTACAAAGTGTATTTGTATGTATGTGTATATGGATTAAATGGAGCTGTACATGAGCAATTAGATGGTGGTACGTCTGTAGGGCAGGCCAGGCCTGCTGTTTTGACCATATGTCACATGTTACAAATAAAACCTTGATTATTGATGACAAATACCTCTGTTTTGATTCATGTTGAAAGTATTTGTGTCTCATAGTATAGACTGACAAGCATATTTTCTTCCCAAAAATAACATTTAAATGTTAATAACAAATAATCAGAATCAAGCTCTTTTTGGTCAATTGAATATTTTCATTTATTATAAATGTATACAAAAGAATGTAAAATATTTACATGCCAGAACAAAGGTAGAAAATGCTCGATCTGTGGTTCTCAAACTTTGTCATGTCTAGAACCCCCAAATTGATATGAAAATGTTTAAAACATTAGAAGTATTCTTTGAATATTTACTGAAAATAGCAGATC
Source organism: Electrona antarctica (assembly GCF_951216825.1). NCBI lineage: Eukaryota > Metazoa > Chordata > Actinopteri > Myctophiformes > Myctophidae > Electrona > Electrona antarctica. The sequence goes on along the minus strand of NW_027637982.1, from coordinate 43,894 downwards.
CACAATCTCACATATTGCATTGTGGCGTGTTGTGAGCTTGTAGATCTATTTTCAAATAGCCAAAGTAATAGCCTATAGGGTTAAAGTTTTTAAACTGATTTTGCTGGGGACACCCTGGGCTGGAACACCTTCAAGGACCCCACTTTGAGAACCACAGCTCTTTTCTCTGATAGTAGCCATTCTACAAAAACAGAATGCATTGTGAGCTTGTAGATATGCTATTTTCCATGAATGCACACCCTAGAGCAGAGGTCTTCAAGTTACTACAGGGGGTCTGCCAAATCTTTGTGTGATTTTTACATTAACCACTTCAACCAAGCATCCCTATTATGAGGAGAACTTTAGCCAAAAAGTAGCAGATCTACAAGCACACAACGCCTCTCGCAGCGAGGCGGTGTGTGCTTGTATTTTCGGCAAAGTGGTTTAGCATAGGGGGGAAAAAGAGCAGGTATACTAAGTATTGTTTAAGTGCATGGTTAAATGTCTGGAAATACACATTAACATGAATCCAACATGATAGTGCTGTGAAACAAAGCCTATGAAATCTATGAAAAAAATATTTTATACAATATATAATGGGGGTCCCTGCTTTATCTCGCTCTCAGCCAAGGGGTCCTTGGCCTGAAAACGTTGAAGACCCCTGCCCTAGAGTGATGATAGGTTTCAAGTGCATTACATGATAACCTTTTCAGACGAGCTAGAAGAGTTTCTGGCTCTGAAACAGAGATTTCCAGGACGTATTGCACTAATCATTTAGCCTGGTATCCAGCCTGCTTTGCTACGTTCGGCGGACTTTTTTCTCTCTCAAGCGAAGAGAGAAAAAAAAGTCTGCCGAATGTAGCGAAGCAGGCTGGATACCAGGCTACTAATCATTAGCCTGGAATCGAGACTGATTCGGTTTGGTGAAGTGAGAAATAATACCTTTTACTTTCCAATCATGGGCTAATAATATGTCTATATTTTTTTTAATAGTTTTTACCCTTTTTTCTCCCAAATTTAGTAATTTAATTAATTAATTCCACATTTGTGTGTTGTCACTGCTGTTGTATCTTACTGACTCAGTGAGAAGCCCCCACCAGGAGGACGTAGTAGAGCCTTCGTTCTACTCCTCCCGCCCAACACTCCCTGCTGAGAGGTGCCGCCCTAGCACGTAGGAGTACATGCAGAGACACCCTCCCCGCCCAGCTTCCCTCCCCCAAACATGGACAAATTGTGTTCGTATAGACGCTTGACAAAGCTGGACCACGGTGGATTCTTTACCTTTGCGCCACCAGAGCACCGGGTTAATATTTACAAACTGATACATAGTAGACCAGGTTCTGCTCTATTTTTCAGACATAAAGTTCACTCCATTCTTTAACCTTGCTTTTCATCCAGCTCCGAAGTTCCGTCAACTTCAGCTGGGACAAAAGGTTTCTGTTAAAACCTGCAAAAGATGCATACTCTCTTCCTGGATGGTATGTGAACACCTTTGACTCCCTAAAGACCTCAACAAGTTGAAAAATGTCCTCGTTACGTTTGGTATCTACGTGATAACCAGAGGACCTTGACACTTCCAGCTCGCTGTCTACGGAGCAGATCAGGTCTTTCAAGACACCAAGGGACATGCTGATCCTCTCTGCACTGTTCTCCGTCATGTTTGGGCCTAATCCTTTTAAGAAGGATTTCAAAAAATTATTCAAATGCTCCAGGTGCAGATCTAATGGAATGTTCTTGCCCTTTCCCCCCTTGCCATTCTGAAACCTATTCCAGGTTAGAGAGTGGGCCATCTTTGGTGATAGAGTGGCTTTGAGCTGCACCATCAGAAGCAGAGTGCTGTATGCATACTGAGTATGCCCGTATGCCTTATAATATAACAAGGCCACCTTGTACAAACCCATTAGCCGTTCGCCATCGCCCTCTTTCACTGCATCCTGCATATCTGTAAGAAGTAGCCCAAAGCCAAGTCTCGCCTCTGTGTGTTCTTTCACACAGTCAGCAGAGCTGGAGATGCTTTCATCTTGGAGATCTGCATTGTCCTCTAAATCATGAATTAGTTTTTCATGACGAGCCCGCCACTTGACAGAAGTGTAGACCTTTTGGCACCCTGAACTACGGCAAGGAAACTTTACCCTGTCTGTACATCCCACTGATGTTTCTCTTGCAGCAGCAGCAATGTCACTAGCGTTCAACATGACAAAATTGTCTATGACCCGTGCCAAAGCGGTGTGCAGCCATGTCCTCTGCTCCTGGCATGTGCCCAGCCGAACTCCCTCAGGGATGAAATGATCAGGCACATCTGTAAAGACAGACACAAACTATTGCATCATTTATTTTAGGCCTTGGTCCATATTCAGTCAGCCATGCCCATTGCCCACCCCATCAACGTAACACTGTCAAGGCTCTCTCTTACCTGCTTCATCCTTTAAGCCAAAACACTCCATTGTGGCAGCCAGGAGGAGAGCCTCTGTGTCCTTCCTAACAAACTGCTTGTAGGGGTTGTAGGCAGCATGAGGCCCTGGTTTGGCATTGCTGCACTTGACCTTGTTCATGTTGGCGAATAGGGTTCCATGGTCTCTGGCTGATGACTGCTTGAAGAAAATGCGATGGTAGATCTAAGTAAGAACAAATGACAGGGTTAAATGAGATATTACAGTGTATTACATGATTTGTTTGGTACTGCTTAAAAGCTAAAAGATCAAATTCAATAGTCCTAACATCAAACATTTTCATTGTTTCATCTAGCCTCTCTCTCTGTCTCTCCATTATATATGAGATGTACAAGCCCTCCCCACCACCCTACTTTACAGCACAACTGCAATACAAACACTGAGCACTTATCCTACATTTTACAACTCACTTCATAGACATGCAAGATAACTAGCCTATCTAATAGACCAGAACAGCATGCTTTAATGTCTGTTAAACAAACTGGTATTTCCAGGTGGAATGTCTATTTTTTTCCAGTGTCCAGAACATTAGCTATGTCTAGTTTGTCAACCTGTGGACATTTAAAACAAAATAATATAATTGTCAATAACAATATAAGGTTAATGAATAATACTGGTCCAATGCGACACTGCTGGCATTATCTACCTGGAAATACATTGTGATTGTGGTGATGTCATGATGATTCGGTCCGTACCAACAGTACTAACAGTTTGTACCAACAGTACAAGCACCTGACCAAAGGGCTGTTCACACCAATAATGATATTATTATTAGTATTATTACTTTTTAATCATTGTAACAAGTGGATGGCACAGTAAACAGAACAACTATAACGACAATGACAGTGATTGATGAATGATGACAGCCAATCAATATCTCACAGAATTTACAGTTTCAACATGTTGGCGGGCGTTATCATTCATCAGTGTGGGTGCTCACATCATCATCATTATAGTTGACTTCTTAGTTATCATTATTGGTGTGTACATCCACAAATTCTCCTTACTTGCTACCGCTCACTTCATACAAATTTCTGATTGCATGCCAATCAGAAAACATAAAAATGAGGTCTTCCAGCCTCTCCTCTCTAGTTTCTCCGTCAGCAAATGCCCACTGGATGTTGCGACTGTTAGCCTCAGTGAGTCTGTCACCTCCAACTAAGAGGTGTGCGTGTGCTACATCAGAAGGGATCTTTGGGGCATACCTATGTCAAGAAATGTGAACGTGGCAGACACAGTGACCGCAACAGAGTAATTAGATTAATAGTAATAGATGAAATAATGAAAATGTTATTTTTATTCAACTGTTGCATATCAGAAATGTTAATGTACTATTCTACATACTTTTACAATTGCACAAAAAAACTTACTCTTTCTGTATGTGCTGCAAAATATCTACCAAGTCAGCTGACACATTTTCATTCTTGAAAAGAAGTCCAAGGGGATGCTAATGAGATAAAACTTGGGGATTAGAGTTCATATAAATTGGCAAACATAACATACAGCTTTCTAGAGTTGTGGACCAAAAAACAAAACATGAATAGCACTAGTGTGTTTATACGTACTGAAGTGGAAGCCTCTGTCATGGTATCAGAATATGCATGAGGAATATGGTTGACCACAGCTGCAGACAGGGGCTTGAAGGCAGCTAGATGTTTAGTGACAATGCGACTAGCGAGAATGATGAAATCCCTTCTCATGTGGGCCTGTGTCTCAACAGTCGGTAGCGCGTCATAAATGTCATAGTCAATCACACTCTGAACTGGTTTCTGATCGCTGAGGTGGTGAGTTGGGACTCTGTCTTCCACAGCCACAAGGTGAGTCCAGTGAATAGACTTGTTAGCATGGCTAGTGGTTTGGTGGTGCACATGCAAAAAGAAATCAATATTGTCCAAAATAATAGAAAAGGTGGAAGGTGGATTTGGCTGTATTGTGGCAGGTTGGTGTGCTGTAGACTGCTGGGGTGCAGTAAGATGGGGCACTGTTGACTCGCGTGCTATGGGCTGTAAGGCTGGAGAATGGAGTGCAGTATGTTGGAGTGCAGTAGGCTGGAGTGCAGTGGGCTGTGGCGGGTTAGACTGTGTTGACACACCCTCTTCACTGTGAGATGTGATGTTCAAAAAACCTATTCCCAAATCAGATATGTCACACGGAGATAACTGAGAGTAGGTGAATTCAGCTGAACTGTTCCAAACTTGGAGTGACTCCTCTTCCTCTGGACACAGGTTAGCTGCAAAGACTGTTTTGTACTTCAGGAAGATCTCATTTTCTACCTTCAGCTGATAAAGAGCTTCTCCACAGAGAGTTGCCATCTGTTTCTGCTTTTTAATGGCACAGGTATGGCTTGTTGTTATGCTAAGTTTGGACAATCTCTGGAATACTGACTTCTTGGCACCACCATACTGCAACACACTGTTAATATAGTAGGAAAATGCAGATAATCGGTTCTCTCTCCCTCTGAGAGCAATAGCTGCAGCCGCACAGGCAGTATGTGGAGACTGCCTTGTGATGGTGGAGAAGATGGAGGAGATAAATGGAGCCAGACGCCTCAGGTCATTGTCCAGGGCAGCAAATGAAAATGTCCTTAATTGATCAGGGGAAGACCGCCGCAGCACAAAACTCTGCTTTTGGTCACAGAGAACACGGCATTCTTCCTCAACAATTTGTAAGAACTCAGGTTTCAGTTCCTCAACAAGAGCCCTGTGTAGCACAATTTGCTTGGCTGCTGCCTCCCAGTTCCCCTTTGCAATATGTTCAATGATTCCGGCCACATCTGGATGACACTGCAGCCTCACTCTTTTGCTTGGGTACTGGACAAACACCTATGTCAAGTACAGAAGATTATTCAGCATCTTGCGATACAGATAACTTCCTTTTTAACCACTTAAAACATATTATTTATTGTACATCAATAGTGTAAATAGCCTGTCTACAAGCTCACAGCGCATTTCAACATGGCACATTGTGATCTTGTAGATCTGCCCACTGAATGCTCAGTGAGCAGATCATGCTTAATGTGAACCTTTGCATTTTGGATAATTTCTAATTTCACATAAAAGTATTACATTGCTTCGATAATGTTAACACTCTAAAGATCATAATAACTAAGGTTATACATAAACAATATACAGCTAAGTAATACACAAGCAAGCTAAAGTAACATACCTCTGCAGTACTACTTCTGGATGGCATTTGCTTGGTTGTGGTTGCTGCCTCGGTTGTGAGGAGCTATGAGAAGGTCAAGGACAGAAGATTATTCAGCATTGTGCAATACAGATAACTTCCCTTTTAACCGCTTAAAATATATATTATTGATTGTACATCAAGTACAATAAGTAAATAGCCTGTCTACAAGCTCACAGCACATTTCAACATGGTACAATGTGAGCTTGTAGATCTGCTCACTGAATGTTCACCTAATTACACCAAATCTTTGTCTCTTTACTCCTATTATGAAACCCCTAAAATATGGATGCTGGGGTTCATGTGGTTAATAAAAAAATGATCTATGGGATCTTAAAATCAGTGGTGGAAGACAGGTACACAGATTCCTTTAGTAAAGTGAAAGTAGCAATACCACAATATACAAATAAACTTTACAGGCCTTTACATGTAAAAAGCCTGTAATCCAAATTTGACAGTACAAAAGTATTGGCAACAACAAATGTAAGTACCTAAGTATAAATTCTAAAATCTCAAAATGTAATTTTCCCCCATTTATAGACTACATACTAGCTTATAATGCATTGCATTACAACGCATTGTGAGCTTGTTCTATTAGCTCTACTATCAGTGGTGTAAAGTAAATAAGTACATTTACTCAAGTACTGTACTTAAGTACAATTTTGAGGTACTTTTACTTTACTGGAGTATTTTGAATTGTCTATACTTTTACTTCTACTTCACTACAACTCAGAGGAAAATGTTGTACTTTTACTACACTACAATTATTTGAAAACTTTAGTTACTAGTTAGTGAGCTTGTAGATCTGCTATTTTAAAACATTTTTGTACTTTTACTACATTTACTACAGTACTTTAGTACATTTTGATACCAATACTATTGTTCTTTTACTCAAGTAAATGTTTTATTCCAGACTTGTACTTGTAACAGAGTACTTCTACATTGCAATATAGACATTTGAGTACTTTTTCCACCACTGTCTATTATCAAGTATAACATAGGGCTTAATTACTTATTGTTTGTTTTTGTAATCAAACTAAATCTACAAATAACTTAAACTAAATATACTTAATGAAAGCTTAACATGAAACTTTGTCTTTTGGACTAAATCAAACACTAATTTAACATTAAAGTATTACATGCTGCCTTGATTGCTTAGATAATTTTACAACACTCTAAAGATCATATTAACTAAGGTTATACAAACAATTTACAGTTAGCCTAAGTAATAAACAAGCAAACTAAAGTAACATACCTCTGTAGTACTTCTGGACGGCAACATTTGCTTGGTTGTGGTCGCTGCCTCGGTCGTTTTCTGTGGACTGGCAACGGAGCACATCTTCTTTATTGACCGAGGGGTTTTAGAAGGAGTGTCCCTCGTCCTCTTCTCTCTATTCACACCATCAGCGTCGGCTAGACGGTTGTGCACTGACTGCCATTTTTTTAATGTGAGCAAATATACCTCCACCTTTTCAAGGACATGGTAGCATGGTGTACATATGCGTGGAGACAGATCAGGCTTGTCCACTAAGGACACCCCAACTTCGGCGAATCTCTCACACAAGGGTTTATTTTTCTTATTGCCTTTAAAAAGTGCACGCATGCTCTGCAACGTCCCACCAACGTTCAGTAAGCTCACCCCACACAGCCGGCAGGTTTTTTGTACTACTGTATCTGACATGTCAAACTAGTGTTTACTTAGTTTTTACTATAGTTTTTTGATCGAGTCTCGAACTAGCGATACATTTATCAACAACAGTGTGAAAAGCATGGAGGGTGGCGCTGGCTGATGACGTAGGTTGCCTAACGCTACTCTCATTCGTTGGAACAACATCCAATCAGCAACGACGTTGACTACGTAACATATGTAGTTCTAGTGTAGTTCTGCAAAACCTCCCAATGGGAGGCTTTCCAGACTGATAAGCGAAGAGAGAAAAAAAAATCCGCCGAACGTAGCGAAGCAGGCTGGATACCAGGCTAATGGACTATAGCCTGTCGCTTTTCAGTGATTTTCACCTTTTTTTCAAATCCTCCGAAACCGTGAAAAATGCCACCCTGTAGCATGTGCTCCGAGACCATGGACTATAGCCTGTCGCTTTCCAGTGATTTTCACCTTTTTTTCAAATCGTGAAAAATGCCACCCTGTAGCATGTGCTCCGAGACCATGGACTATAGCCTGTCGCTTTTCAGTGATTTTCCCCTTTTTTCAAATCCTCCGAAACCGTGAAAAATGCCACCCTGTAGCATGTGCTCCGAGACCATGGACTATAGCCTGTCGCTTTTCAGTGATTTTCACCTTTTTTTCAAATCCTCCGAAACCGTGAAAAATGGCACCCTTTAGCATGTGCTCCGAGACCATGGACTATAGCCTGTCGCTTTTCAGTGATTTTCCCCTTTTTTTCAAATCCTCCGAAACCGTGAAAAATGCCACCCTGTAGCATGTGCTCCGAGACCATGGACTATAGCCTTTCGCTTTTGCGTGATTTTCACCTTTTTTTTTAAATCCTCCGAAATCGTGAAAAACGACATACTATAGTATGCCCTCCGACACCATGGACTATAGCCTTTCGCTTTTGCGTGATTTTCACCTTTTTTTCAAATCCTCCGAAATCGTGAAAAACGACATACTATAGTATGCCCTCCGACACCATGGACTATAGCCTTTCGCTTTTGCGTGATTTTCACCTTTTTTTTTAAATCCTCCGAAATCGTGAAAAACCACATACTATAGTATGCCCTCCGACACCATGGACTATAGCCTTTCGCTTTTGCGTGATTTTCACCTTTTTTTTTTTAAATCCTCCGAAATCGTGAAAAACGACATACTATAGTATGCCCTCCGACACCATGGACTATAGCCTTTCGCTTTTGCGTGATTTTCACCTTTTTTTTAAAAAATCCTCCAAAATCGTGAAAAACGACATACTAGTATGCGGTCCGACACCATGGACTATAGCCTTTCGCTTTTGCGTGATTTTCACCTTTTTTTTTAATCCTCCGAAATCGTGAAAAACGACATACTATAGTATGCCCTCCGACACCATGGACTATAGCCTTTCGCTTTTGCGTGATTTTCACCTTTTTTTCAAATCCTCCGAAATCGTGAAAAACGACATACTATAGTATGCCCTCCGACACCATGGACTATAGCCTTTCGCTTTTGCGTGATTTTCACCTTTTTTTCAAATCCTCCGAAATCGTGAAAAACGACATACTATAGTATGCCCTCCGACACCATGGACTATAGCCTTTCGCTTTTGCGTGATTTTCACCTTTTTTTTTAAATCCTCCGAAATCGTGAAAAACGACATACTATAGTATGCCCTCCGACACCATGGACTATAGCCTTTCGCTTTTGCGTGATTTTCACCTTTTTTTCAAATCCTCCGAAATCGTGAAAAACGACATACTATAGTATGCCCTCCGACACCATGGACTATAGCCTTTCGCTTTTGCGTGATTTTCACCTTTTTTTCAAATCCTCCGAAATCGTGAAAAACGACATACTATAGTATGCCCTCCGACACCATGGACTATAGCCTTTCGCTTTTGCGTGATTTTCACCTTTTTTTTAAAAATCCTCCGAAATCGTGAAAAACGACATACTATAGTATGCCCTCCGACACCATGGACTATAGCCTTTCGCTTTTGCGTGATTTTCACCTTTTTTTTTTAAAATCCTCCAAAATCGTGAAAAACGACATACTAGTATGCGGTCCGACACCATGGACTATAGCCTTTCGCTTTTGCGTGATTTTCACCTTTTTTTTTAATCCTCCGAAATCGTGAAAAACGACATACTATAGTATGCCCTCCGACACCATGGACTATAGCCTTTCGCTTTTGCGTGATTTTCACCTTTTTTTCAAATCCTCCGAAATCGTGAAAAACGACATACTATAGTATGCCCTCCGACACCATGGACTATAGCCTTTCGCTTTTGCGTGATTTTCACCTTTTTTTCAAATCCTCCGAAATCGTGAAAAACGACATACTATAGTATGCCCTCCGACACCCGGGACTATAGCCTTTCGCTTTTGCGTGATTTTCACCTTTTTTTTTAAATCCTCCGAAATCGTGAAAAACGACATACTATAGTATGCCCTCCGACACCCGGGACTATAGCCTTTCGCTTTTGCGTGATTTTCACCTTTTTTTCAAATCCTCCGAAATCGTGAAAAACGACATACTATAGTATGCCCTCCGACACCATGGACTATAGCCTTTCGCTTTTGCGTGATTTTCACCTTTTTTTTTTAATCCTCCGAAATCGTGAAAAACGACATACTATAGTATGCCCTCCGACACCATGGACTATAGCCTTTTGCTTTTGCGTGATTTTCACCTTTTTTTTTTAAATCCTCCGAAATCGTTAAAAACGACATACTATAGTATGCTCTCCGACACCATGGACTATAGCCTTTCGCTTTTGCGTGATTTTCACCTTTTTTTCAAATCCTCCGAAATCGTGAAAAACGACATACTATAGTATGCCCTCCGACACCATGGACTATAGCCTTTCGCTTTTGCGTGATTTTCACCTTTTTTTTTTAAATCCTCCGAAATCGTGAAAAACCACATACTATAGTATGCCCTCCGACACCATGGACTATAGCCTTTCGCTTTTGCGTGATTTTCACCTTTTTTTTTAAATCCTCCGAAATCGTGAAAAACGACATACTATAGTATGCCCTCCGACACCATGGACTATAGCCTTTCGCTTTTGCGTGATTTTCACCTTTTTTTTTAATCCTCCGAAATCGTGAAAAACGACATACTATAGTATGCCCTCCGACACCATGGACTATAGCCTTTTGCTTTTGCGTGATTTTCACCTTTTTTTTTAAATCCTCCGAAATCGTTAAAAACGACATACTATAGTATGCTCTCCGACACCATGGACTATAGCCTTTCGCTTTTGCGTGATTTTCACCTTTTTTTCAAATCCTCCGAAATCGTGAAAAACGACATACTATAGTATGCCCTCCGACACCATGGACTATAGCCTTTCGCTTTTGCGTGATTTTCACCTTTTTTTTTAATCCTCCGAAATCGTGAAAAACGACATACTATAGTATGCCCTCCGACACCATGGACTATAGCCTTTCGCTTTTGCGTGATTTTCACCTTTTTTTCAAATCCTCCGAAATCGTGAAAAACGACATACTATAGTATGCCCTCCGACACCATGGACTATAGCCTTTCGCTTTTGCGTGATTTTCACCTTTTTTTCAAATCCTCCGAAATCGTGAAAAACGACATACTATAGTATGCCCTCCGACACCATGGACTATAGCCTTTCGCTTTTGCGTGATTTTCACCTTTTTTTAAAATCCTCCGAAATCGTGAAAAACGACATACTATAGTATGCCCTCCGACACCATGGACTATAGCCTTTCGCTTTTGCGTGATTTTCACCTTTTTTTTTAAATCCTCCGAAATCGTGAAAAACGACATACTATAGTATGCCCTCCGACACCATGGACTATAGCCTTTCGCTTATGCGTGATTTTCACCTTTTTTTCAAATCCTCCAAAATCGTGAAAAACGACATACTATAGTATGCCCTCCGACACCATGGACTATAGCCTTTCGCTTTTGCGTGATTTTCACCTTTTTTTCAAATCCTCCGAAATCGTGAAAAACGACATACTATAGTATGCCCTCCGACACCATGGACTATAGCCTTTCGCTTTTGCGTGATTTTCACCTTTTTTTCAAATCCTCCGAAATCGTGAAAAACGACATACTATAGTATGCCCTCCGACACCATGGACTATAGCCTTTCGCTTTTGCGTGCTTTTCACCTTTTTTTCAAATCCTCCAAAATCGTGAAAAACGACATACTATAGTATGCCCTCCGACACCATGGACTATAGCCTTTCGCTTTTGCGTGATTTTCACCTTTTTTTCAAATCCTCCGAAATCGTGAAAAACGACATACTATAGTATGCCCTCCGACACCATGGACTATAGCCTTTCGCTTTTGCGTGATTTTCACCTTTTTTTTAAAAAATCCTCCGAAATCGTGAAAAACGACATACTAGTATGCGGTCCGAGACCATGGACTATAGCCTTTCGCTTTTGCGTGATTTTCACCTTTTTTTTTAAATCCTCCGAAATCGTGAAAAACGACATACTATAGTATGCCCTCCGACACCATGGACTATAGCCTTTCGCTTTTGCGTGATTTTCACCTTTTTTTCAAATCCTCCGAAATCGTGAAAAACGACATACTATAGTATGCCCTCCGACACCATGGACTATAGCCTTTCGCTTTTGCGTGATTTTCACCTTTTTTTTTAAATCCTCCGAAATCGTGAAAAACCACATACTATAGTATGCCCTCCGACACCATGGACTATAGCCTTTCGCTTTTGCGTGATTTTCACTTTTTTTTTTAAATCCTCCGAAATCGTGAAAAACGACATACTAGTATGCGGTCCGAGACCATGGACTATAGCCTTTCGCTTTTGCGTGATTTTCACCTTTTTTTTAAAATCCTCCGAAATCGTGAAAAACGACATACTATAGTATGCCCTCCGACACAATGGACTATAGCCTTTCGCTTTTGCGTGATTTTCACCTTTTTTTCAAATCCTCCGAAATCGTGAAAAACGACATACTATAGTATGCCCTCCGACACCATGGACTATAGCCTTTCGCTTTTGCGTGATTTTCACCTTTTTTTTTAATCCTCCGAAATCGTGAAAAACGACATACTATAGTATGCCCTCCGACACCATGGACTATAGCCTTTTGCTTTTGCGTGATTTTCACCATTTTTTTTAAAATCCTCCGAAATCGTGAAAAACGACATACTATAGTATGCCCTCCGACACCATGGACTATAGCCTTTCGCTTTTGCGTGATTTTCACCTTTTTTTTTAAATCCTCCGAAATCGTGAAAAACCACATACTATAGTATGCCCTCCGACACCATGGACTATAGCCTTTCGCTTTTGCGTGATTTTCACCTTTTTTTTTTAAATCCTCCGAAATCGTGAAAAACGACATACTATAGTATGCCCTCCGACACCATGGACTATAGCCTTTCGCTTTTGCGTGATTTTCACCTTTTTTTTTAAAATCCTCCAAAATCGTGAAAAACGACATACTAGTATGCGGTCGGAGACCATGGACTATAGCCTTTCGCTTTTGCGTGATTTTCACCTTTTTTTTTAATCCTCCGAAATCGTGAAAAACGACATACTATAGTATGCCCTCCGACACCATGGACTATAGCCTTTCGCTTTTGCGTGATTTTCACCTTTTTTTCAAATCCTCCGAAATCGTGAAAAACGACATACTATAGTATGCCCTCCGACACCATGGACTATAGCCTTTCGCTTTTGCGTGATTTTCACCTTTTTTTCAAATCCTCCGAAATCGTGAAAAACGACATACTATAGTATGCCCTCCGACACCATGGACTATAGCCTTTCGCTTTTGCGTGATTTTCACCTTTTTTTTTAAATCCTCCGAAATCGTGAAAAACGACATACTATAGTATGCCCTCCGACACCATGGACTATAGCCTTTCGCTTTTGCGTGATTTTCACCTTTTTTTCAAATCCTCCGAAATCGTGAAAAACGACATACTATAGTATGCCCTCCGACACCATGGACTATAGCCTTTCGCTTTTGCGTGATTTTCACCTTTTTTTTTAATCCTCCGAAATCGTGAAAAACGACATACTATAGTATGCCCTCCGACACGCCTTTCGCTTTTGCGTGATTTTCACCTTTTTTTTTTAAATCCTCCGAAATCGTGAAAAACGACATACTAGTATGCGGTCCGAGACCATGGACTATAGCCTTTCGCTTTTGCGTGATTTTCACCTTTTTTTTTAATCCTCCGAAATCGTTAAAAACGACATACTATAGTATGCTCTCCGACACCATGGACTATAGCCTTTCGCTTTTGCGTGATTTTCACCTTTTTTTCAAATCCTCCGAAATCGTGAAAAACGACATACTATAGTATGCCCTCCGACACCATGGACTATAGCCTTTCGCTTTTGCGTGATTTTCACCTTTTTTTTTAAATCCTCCGAAATCGTGAAAAACCACATACTATAGTATGCCCTCCGACACCATGGACTATAGCCTTTCGCTTTTGCGTGATTTTCACCTTTTTTTTTTAAATCCTCCGAAATCGTGAAAAACGACATACTATAGTATGCCCTCCGACACCATGGACTATAGCCTTTCGCTTTTGCGTGATTTTCACCTTTTTTTTTAAAATCCTCCAAAATCGTGAAAAACGACATACTAGTATGCGGTCCGAGACCATGGACTATAGCCTTTCGCTTTTGCGTGATTTTCACCTTTTTTTTTAATCCTCCGAAATCGTGAAAAACGACATACTATAGTATGCCCTCCGACACCATGGACTATAGCCTTTCGCTTTTGCGTGATTTTCACCTTTTTTTCAAATCCTCCGAAATCGTGAAAAACGACATACTATAGTATGCCCTCCGACACCATGGACTATAGCCTTTCGCTTTTGCGTGATTTTCACCTTTTTTTCAAATCCTCCGAAATCGTGAAAAACGATATACTATAGTATGCCCTCCGACACCATGGACTATAGCCTTTCGCTTTTGCGTGATTTTCACCTTTTTTTTTAAATCCTCCGAAATCGTGAAAAACGACATACTATAGTATGCCCTCCGACACCATGGACTATAGCCTTTCGCTTTTGCGTGATTTTCACCTTTTTTTCAAATCCTCCGAAATCGTGAAAAACGACATACTATAGTATGCCCTCCGACACCATGGACTATAGCCTTTCGCTTTTGCGTGATTTTCACCTTTTTTTTAAATCCTCCGAAATCGTGAAAAACGACATACTAGTATGCGGTCCGAGACCATGGACTATAGCCTTTCGCTTTTGCGTGATTTTCACCTTTTTTTCAAATCCTCCGAAATCGTGAAAAACCACATACTATAGTATGCCCTCCGACACCATGGACTATAGCCTTTCGCTTTTGCGTGATTTTCACCTTTTTTTTTTAAATCCTCCGAAATCGTGAAAAACGACATACTATAGTATGCCCTCCGACACCATGGACTATAGCCTTTCGCTTTTGCGTGATTTTCACCTTTTTTTTTAAAATCCTCCAAAATCGTGAAAAACGACATACTAGTATGCGGTCGGAGACCATGGACTATAGCCTTTCGCTTTTGCGTGATTTTCACCTTTTTTTTTAATCCTCCGAAATCGTGAAAAACGACATACTATAGTATGCCCTCCGACACCATGGACTATAGCCTTTCGCTTTTGCGTGATTTTCACCTTTTTTTCAAATCCTCCGAAATCGTGAAAAACGACATACTATAGTATGCCCTCCGACACCATGGACTATAGCCTTTCGCTTTTGCGTGATTTTCACCTTTTTTTCAAATCCTCCGAAATCGTGAAAAACGACATACTATAGTATGCCCTCCGACACCATGGACTATAGCCTTTCGCTTTTGCGTGATTTTCACCTTTTTTTTTAAATCCTCCGAAATCGTGAAAAACGACATACTATAGTATGCCCTCCGACACCATGGACTATAGCCTTTCGCTTTTGCGTGATTTTCACCTTTTTTTCAAATCCTCCGAAATCGTGAAAAACGACATACTATAGTATGCCCTCCGACACCATGGACTATAGCCTTTCGCTTTTGCGTGATTTTCACCTTTTTTTTTAATCCTCCGAAATCGTGAAAAACGACATACTATAGTATGCCCTCCGACACGCCTTTCGCTTTTGCGTGATTTTCACCTTTTTTTTTTAAATCCTCCGAAATCGTGAAAAACGACATACTAGTATGCGGTCCGAGACCATGGACTATAGCCTTTCGCTTTTGCGTGATTTTCACCTTTTTTTTTAATCCTCCGAAATCGTTAAAAACGACATACTATAGTATGCTCTCCGACACCATGGACTATAGCCTTTCGCTTTTGCGTGATTTTCACCTTTTTTTCAAATCCTCCGAAATCGTGAAAAACGACATACTATAGTATGCCCTCCGACACCATGGACTATAGCCTTTCGCTTTTGCGTGATTTTCACCTTTTTTTTTAAATCCTCCGAAATCGTGAAAAACCACATACTATAGTATGCCCTCCGACACCATGGACTATAGCCTTTCGCTTTTGCGTGATTTTCACCTTTTTTTTTTAAATCCTCCGAAATCGTGAAAAACGACATACTATAGTATGCCCTCCGACACCATGGACTATAGCCTTTCGCTTTTGCGTGATTTTCACCTTTTTTTTTAAAATCCTCCAAAATCGTGAAAAACGACATACTAGTATGCGGTCCGAGACCATGGACTATAGCCTTTCGCTTTTGCGTGATTTTCACCTTTTTTTTTAATCCTCCGAAATCGTGAAAAACGACATACTATAGTATGCCCTCCGACACCATGGACTATAGCCTTTCGCTTTTGCGTGATTTTCACCTTTTTTTCAAATCCTCCGAAATCGTGAAAAACGACATACTATAGTATGCCCTCCGACACCATGGACTATAGCCTTTCGCTTTTGCGTGATTTTCACCTTTTTTTCAAATCCTCCGAAATCGTGAAAAACGATATACTATAGTATGCCCTCCGACACCATGGACTATAGCCTTTCGCTTTTGCGTGATTTTCACCTTTTTTTTTAAATCCTCCGAAATCGTGAAAAACGACATACTATAGTATGCCCTCCGACACCATGGACTATAGCCTTTCGCTTTTGCGTGATTTTCACCTTTTTTTCAAATCCTCCGAAATCGTGAAAAACGACATACTATAGTATGCCCTCCGACACCATGGACTATAGCCTTTCGCTTTTGCGTGATTTTCACCTTTTTTTTTAATCCTCCGAAATCGTGAAAAACGACATACTATAGTATGCCCTCCGACACCATGGACTATAGCCTTTTGCTTTTGCGTGATTTTCACCTTTTTTTTTAAATCCTCCGAAATCGTTAAAAACGACATACTATAGTATGCTCTCCGACACCATGGACTATAGCCTTTCGCTTTTGCGTGATTTTCACCTTTTTTTCAAATCCTCCGAAATCGTGAAAAACGACATACTATAGTATGCCCTCCGACACCATGGACTATAGCCTTTCGCTTTTGCGTGATTTTCACCTTTTTTTTTAATCCTCCAAAATCGTGAAAAACGACATACTATAGTATGCCCTCCGACACCATGGACTATAGCCTTTCGCTTTTGCGTGATTTTCACCTTTTTTTCAAATCCTCCGAAATCGTGAAAAACGACATACTATAGTATGCCCTCCGACACCATGGACTACAGCCTTTCGCTTTTGCGTGATTTTCACCTTTTTTTCAAATCCTCCGAAATCGTGAAAAACGACATACTATAGTATGCCCTCCGACACCATGGACTATAGCCTTTCGCTTTTGCGTGATTTTCACCTTTTTTTTAAATCCTCCGAAATCGTGAAAAACGACATACTATAGTATGCCCTCCGACACCATGGACTATAGCCTTTCGCTTTTGCGTGATTTTCACCTTTTTTTTTAAATCCTCCGAAATCGTGAAAAACGACATACTATAGTATGCCCTCCGACACCATGGACTATAGCCTTTCGCTTTTGCGTGATTTTCACCTTTTTTTCAAATCCTCCAAAATCGTGAAAAACGACATACTATAGTATGCCCTCCGACACCATGGACTATAGCCTTTCGCTTTTGCGTGATTTTCACCTTTTTTTCAAATCCTCCGAAATCGTGAAAAACGACATACTATAGTATGCCCTCCGACACCATGGACTATAGCCTTTCGCTTTTGCGTGATTTTCACCTTTTTTTTAAATCCTCCGAAATCGTGAAAAACGACATACTATAGTATGCCCTCCGACACCATGGACTATAGCCTTTCGCTTTTGCGTGCTTTTCACCTTTTTTTCAAATCCTCCAAAATCGTGAAAAACGACATACTATAGTATGCCCTCCGACACCATGGACTATAGCCTTTCGCTTTTGCGTGATTTTCACCTTTTTTTCAAATCCTCCGAAATCGTGAAAAACGACATACTATAGTATGCCCTCCGACACCATGGACTATAGCCTTTCGCTTTTGCGTGATTTTCACCTTTTTTTTTAAAAATCCTCCGAAATCGTGAAAAACGACATACTAGTATGCGGTCCGAGACCATGGACTATAGCCTTTCGCTTTTGCGTGATTTTCACCTTTTTTTTTAAATCCTCCGAAATCGTGAAAAACGACATACTATAGTATGCCCTCCGACACCATGGACTATAGCCTTTCGCTTTTGCGTGATTTTCACCTTTTTTTCAAATCCTCCGAAATCGTGAAAAACGACATACTATAGTATGCCCTCCGACACCATGGACTATAGCCTTTCGCTTTTGCGTGATTTTCACTTTTTTTTTTAAATCCTCCGAAATCGTGAAAAACGACATACTAGTATGCGGTCCGAGACCATGGACTATAGCCTTTCGCTTTTGCGTGATTTTCACCTTTTTTTTTTAAATCCTCCGAAATCGTGAAAAACGACATACTATAGTATGCCCTCCGACACCATGGACTATAGCCTTTCGCTTTTGCGTGATTTTCACCTTTTTTTCAAATCCTCCGAAATCGTGAAAAACGACATACTATAGTATGCCCTCCGACACCATGGACTATAGCCTTTCGCTTTTGCGTGATTTTCACCTTTTTTTTTAATCCTCCGAAATCGTGAAAAACGACATACTATAGTATGCCCTCCGACACCATGGACTATAGCCTTTTGCTTTTGCGTGATTTTCACCTTTTTTTTTAATCCTCCGAAATCGTTAAAAACGACATACTATAGTATGCTCTCCGACACCATGGACTATAGCCTTTCGCTTTTGCGTGATTTTCACCTTTTTTTCAAATCCTCCGAAATCGTGAAAAACGACATACTATAGTATGCCCTCCGACACCATGGACTATAGCCTTTCGCTTTTGCGTGATTTTCACCTTTTTTTTTAAATCCTCCGAAATCGTGAAAAACCACATACTATAGTATGCCCTCCGACACCATGGACTATAGCCTTTCGCTTTTGCGTGATTTTCACCTTTTTTTCAAATCCTCCGAAATCGTGAAAAACGACATACTATAGTATGCCCTCCGACACCATGGACTATAGCCTTTCGCTTTTGCGTGATTTTCACCTTTTTTTCAAATCCTCCGAAATCGTGAAAAACGACATACTATAGTATGCCCTCCGACACCATGGACTATAGCCTTTCGCTTTTGCGTGATTTTCACCTTTTTTTTTAAATCCTCCGAAATCGTGAAAAACGACATACTATAGTATGCCCTCCGACACCATGGACAATAGCCTTTCGCTTTTGCGTGATTTTCACCTTTTTTTCAAATCCTCCGAAATCGTGAAAAACGACATACTATAGTATGCCCTCCGACACCATGGACTATAGCCTTTCGCTTTTGCGTGATTTTCACCTTTTTTTTTAATCCTCCGAAATCGTGAAAAACGACATACTATAGTATGCCCTCCGACACGCCTTTCGCTTTTGCGTGATTTTCACCTTTTTTTTTTAAATCCTCCGAAATCGTGAAAAACGACATACTAGTATGCGGTCCGAGACCATGGACTATAGCCTTTCGCTTTTGCGTGATTTTCACCTTTTTTTTTAATCCTCCGAAATCGTTAAAAACGACATACTATAGTATGCTCTCCGACACCATGGACTATAGCCTTTCGCTTTTGCGTGATTTTCACCTTTTTTTCAAATCCTCCGAAATCGTGAAAAACGACATACTAGCCTTTCGCTTTTGCGTGATTTTCACCTTTTTTTTTAAATCCTCCGAAATCGTGAAAAACCACATACTATAGTATGCCCTCCGACACCATGGACTATAGCCTTTCGCTTTTGCGTGATTTTCACCTTTTTTTTTAAATCCTCCGAAATCGTGAAAAACGACATACTATAGTATGCCCTCCGACACCATGGACTATAGCCTTTCGCTTTTGCGTGATTTTCACCTTTTTTTTTTAAATCCTCCAAAATCGTGAAAAACGACATACTAGTATGCGGTCCGAGACCATGGACTATAGCCTTTCGCTTTTGCGTGATTTTCACCTTTTTTTTTAATCCTCCGAAATCGTGAAAAACGACATACTATAGTATGCCCTCCGACACCATGGACTATAGCCTTTCGCTTTTGCGTGATTTTCACCTTTTTTTCAAATCCTCCGAAATCGTGAAAAACGACATACTATAGTATGCCCTCCGACACCATGGACTATAGCCTTTCGCTTTTGCGTGATTTTCACCTTTTTTTTTTAAATCCTCCAAAATCGTGAAAAACGACATACTAGTATGCGGTCCGAGACCATGGACTATAGCCTTTCGCTTTTGCGTGATTTTCACCTTTTTTTCAAATCCTCCGAAATCGTGAAAAACGACATACTATAGTATGCCCTCCGACACCATGGACTATAGCCTTTCGCTTTTGCGTGATTTTCACCTTTTTTTTTTAAATCCTCCAAAATCGTGAAAAACGACATACTAGTATGCGGTCCGAGACCATGGACTATAGCCTTTCGCTTTTGCGTGATTTTCACCTTTTTTTTTAATCCTCCGAAATCGTGAAAAACGACATACTATAGTATGCCCTCCGACACCATGGACTATAGCCTTTCGCTTTTGCGTGATTTTCACCTTTTTTTCAAATCCTCCGAAATCGTGAAAAACGACATACTATAGTATGCCCTCCGACACGCCTTTCGCTTTTGCGTGATTTTCACCTTTTTTTTTTAAATCCTCCGAAATCGTGAAAAACGACATACTAGTATGCGGTCCGAGACCATGGACTATAGCCTTTCGCTTTTGCGTGATTTTCACCTTTTTTTTTAAATCCTCCGAAATCGTGAAAAACGACATACTATAGTATGCCCTCCGACACCATGGACTATAGCCTTTCGCTTTTGCGTGATTTTCACCTTCTTTTTTTAATCCTCCGAAATCGTGAAAAACGACATACTATAGTATGCCCTCCGACACCATGGACTATAGCCTTTTGCTTTCGCGTGATTTTCACCTTTTTTTTAAATCCTCCGAAATCGTTAAAAACGACATACTATAGTATGCTCTCCGACACCATGGACTATAGCCTTTCGCTTTTGCGTGATTTTCACATTTTTTTCAAATCCTCCGAAATCGTGAAAAACGACATACTATAGTATGCCCTCCGACACCATGGACTATAGCCTTTCGCTTTTGCGTGATTTTCACCTTTTTTTTTAAATCCTCCGAAATCGTGAAAAACCACATACTATAGTATGCCCTCCGACACCATGGACTATAGCCTTTCGCTTTTGCGTGATTTTCACCTTTTTTTTTTAAATCCTCCGAAATCGTGAAAAACGACATACTATAGTATGCCCTCCGATACCATGGACTATAGCCTTTCGCTTTTGCGTGATTTTCACCTTTTTTTTTTAAATCCTCCAAAATCGTGAAAAACGACATACTAGTATGCGGTCCGAGACCATGGACTATAGCCTTTCGCTTTTGCGTGATTTTCACCTTTTTTTTTAAATCCTCCGAAATCGTGAAAAACGACATACTATAGTATGCCCTCCGACACCATGGACTATAGCCTTTCGCTTTTGCGTGATTTTCACCTTTTTTTTTAATCCTCCGAAATCGTGAAAAACGACATACTATAGTATGCCCTCCGACACCATGGACTATAGCCTTTCGCTTTTGCGTGATTTTCACCTTATTTTTTTAAATCCTCCGAAATCGTGAAAAACGACATACTATAGTATGCCCTCCGACACCATGGACTATAGCCTTTCGCTTTTGCGTGATTTTCACCTTTTTTTTTTAAATCCTCCAAAATCGTGAAAAACGACATACTAGTATGCGGTCCGAGACCATGGACTATAGCCTTTCGCTTTTGCGTGATTTTCACCTTTTTTTTTAAATCCTCCGAAATCGTGAAAAACGACATACTATAGTATGCCCTCCGACACCATGGACTATAGCCTTTCGCTTTTGCGTGATTTTCACCTTTTTTTTTAATCCTCCGAAATCGTGAAAAACGACATACTATAGTATGCCCTCCGACACCATGGACTATAGCCTTTCGCTTTTGCGTGATTTTCACCTTTTTTTCAAATCCTCCGAAATCGTGAAAAACGACATACTATAGTATGCCCTCCGACACCATGGACTATAGCCTTTCGCTTTTGCGTGATTTTCACCTTTTTTTCAAATCCTCCGAAATCGTGAAAAACGACATACTATAGTATGCCCTCCGACACCATGGACTATAGCCTTTCGCTTTTGCGTGATTTTCACCTTTTTTTTTAAATCCTCCGAAATCGTGAAAAACGACATACTATAGTATGCCCTCCGACACCATGGACTATAGCCTTTCGCTTTTGCGTGATTTTCACCTTTTTTTCAAATCCTCCGAAATCGTGAAAAACGACATACTATAGTATGCCCTCCGACACCATGGACTATAGCCTTTCGCTTTTGCGTGATTTTCACCTTTTTTTTTAATCCTCCGAAATCGTGAAAAACGACATACTATAGTATGCCCTCCGACACGCCTTTCGCTTTTGCGTGATTTTCACCTTTTTTTTTAAAATCCTCCGAAATCGTGAAAAACGACATACTAGTATGCGGTCCGAGACCATGGACTATAGCCTTTCGCTTTTGCGTGATTTTCACCTTTTTTTTTAAATCCTCCGAAATCGTGAAAAACGACATACTATAGTATGCCCTCCGACACCATGGACTATAGCCTTTCGCTTTTGCGTGATTTTCACCTTCTTTTTTTAATTCTCCGAAATCGTGAAAAACGACATACTATAGTATGCCCTCCGACACCATGGACTATAGCCTTTTGCTTTCGCGTGATTTTCACCTTTTTTTTTAAATCCTCCGAAATCGTTAAAAACGACATACTATAGTATGCTCTCCGACACCATGGACTATAGCCTTTCGCTTTTGCGTGATTTTCACATTTTTTTCAAATCCTCCGAAATCGTGAAAAACGACATACTATAGTATGCCCTCCGACACCATGGACTATAGCCTTTCGCTTTTGCGTGATTTTCACCTTTTTTTTTAAATCCTCCGAAATCGTGAAAAACCACATACTATAGTATGCCCTCCGACACCATGGACTATAGCCTTTCGCTTTTGCGTGATTTTCACCTTTTTTTTTTAAATCCTCCGAAATCGTGAAAAACGACATACTATAGTATGCCCTCCGACACCATGGACTATAGCCTTTCGCTTTTGCGTGATTTTCACCTTTTTTTTTTAAATCCTCCAAAATCGTGAAAAACGACATACTAGTATGCGGTCCGAGACCATGGACTATAGCCTTTCGCTTTTGCGTGATTTTCACCTTTTTTTTTAAATCCCCCGAAATCGTGAAAAACGACATACTATAGTATGCCCTCCGACACCATGGACTATAGCCTTTCGCTTTTGCGTGATTTTCACCTTTTTTTTTAATCCTCCGAAATCGTGAAAAACGACATACTATAGTATGCCCTCCGACACCATGGACTATAGCCTTTCGCTTTTGCGTGATTTTCACCTTATTTTTTTAAATCCTCCGAAATCGTGAAAAACGACATACTATAGTATGCCCTCCGACACCATGGACTATAGCCTTTCGCTTTTGCGTGATTTTCACCTTTTTTTTTTTAAATCCTCCAAAATCGTGAAAAACGACATACTAGTATGCGGTCCGAGACCATGGACTATAGCCTTTCGCTTTTGCGTGATTTTCACCTTTTTTTTTAAATCCTCCGAAATCGTGAAAAACGACATACTATAGTATGCCCTCCGACACCATGGACTATAGCCTTTCGCTTTTGCGTGATTTTCACCTTTTTTTCAAATCCTCCGAAATCGTGAAAAACGACATACTATAGTATGCCCTCCGACACCATGGACTATAGCCTTTCGCTTTTGCGTGATTTTCACCTTTTTTTCAAATCCTCCGAAATCGTGAAAAACGACATACTATAGTATGCCCTCCGACACCATGGACTATAGCCTTTCGCTTTTGCGTGATTTTCACCTTTTTTTTTAAATCCTCCGAAATCGTGAAAAACGACATACTATAGTATGCCCTCCGACACCATGGACTATAGCCTTTCGCTTTTGCGTGATTTTCACCTTTTTTTCAAATCCTCCGAAATCGTGAAAAACGACATACTATAGTATGCCCTCCGACACCATGGACTATAGCCTTTCGCTTTTGCGTGATTTTCACCTTTTTTTCAAATCCTCCGAAATCGTGAAAAACGACATACTATAGTATGCCCTCCGACACCATGGACTATAGCCTTTCGCTTTTGCGTGATTTTCACCTTTTTTTTTAATCCTCCGAAATCGTGAAAAACGACATACTATAGTATGCCCTCCGACACGCCTTTCGCTTTTGCGTGATTTTCACCTTTTTTTTTTAAATCCTCCGAAATCGTGAAAAACGACATACTAGTATGCGGTCCGAGACCATGGACTATAGCCTTTCGCTTTTGCGTGATTTTCACCTTTTTTTTTAAATCCTCCGAAATCGTGAAAAACGACATACTATAGTATGCCCTCCGACACCATGGACTATAGCCTTTCGCTTTTGCGTGATTTTCACCTTTTTTTCAAATCCTCCGAAATCGTGAAAAACGACATACTATAGTATGCCCTCCGACACCATGGACTATAGCCTTTCGCGTTTGCGTGATTTTCACCTTTTTTTTAAAAATCCTCCAAAATCGTGAAAAACGACATACTAGTATGCGGTCCGAGACCATGGACTATAGCCTTTCGCTTTTGCGTGATTTTCACCTTTTTTTTTAAATCCTCCGAAATCGTGAAAAACGACATACTATAGTATGCCCTCCGACACCATGGACTATAGCCTTTCGCTTTTGCGTGATTTTCACCTTTTTTTTTTATCCTCCGAAATCGTGAAAAACGACATACTATAGTATGCCCTCCGACACCATGGACTATAGCCTTTCGCTTTTGCGTGATTTTCACCTTTTTTTCAAATCCTCCGAAATCGTGAAAAACGACATACTATAGTATGCCCTCCGACACCATGGACTATAGCCTTTCGCTTTTGCGTGATTTTCACCTTTTTTTCAAATCCTCCGAAATCGTGAAAAACGACATACTATAGTATGCCCTCCGACACCATGGACTATAGCCTTTCGCTTTTGCGTGATTTTCACCTTTTTTTTTAATCCTCCGAAATCGTGAAAAACGACATACTATAGTATGCCCTCCGACACGCCTTTCGCTTTTGCGTGATTTTCACCTTTTTTTTTTAAATCCTCCGAAATCGTGAAAAACGACATACTAGTATGCGGTCCGAGACCATGGACTATAGCCTTTCGCTTTTGCGTGATTTTCACCTTTTTTTTTAAATCCTCCGAAATCGTGAAAAACGACATACTATAGTATGCCCTCCGACACCATGGACTATAGCCTTTCGCTTTTGCGTGATTTTCACCTTTTTTTCAAATCCTCCGAAATCGTGAAAAACGACATACTATAGTATGCCCTCCGACACCATGGACTATAGCCTTTCGCTTTTGCGTGATTTTCACCTTTTTTTTAAAAATCCTCCAAAATCGTGAAAAACTACATACTAGTATGCGGTCCGAGACCATGGACTATAGCCTTTCGCTTTTGCGTGATTTTCACCTTTTTTTTTAAATCCTCCGAAATCGTGAAAAACGACATACTATAGTATGCCCTCCGACACCATGGACTATAGCCTTTCGCTTTTGCGTGATTTTCACCTTTTTTTTTTATCCTCCGAAATCGTGAAAAACGACATACTATAGTATGCCCTCCGACACCATGGACTATAGCCTTTCGCTTTTGCGTGATTTTCACCTTTTTTTCAAATCCTCCGAAATCGTGAAAAACGACATACTATAGTATGCCCTCCGACACCATGGACTATAGCCTTTCGCTTTTGCGTGATTTTCACCTTTTTTTCAAATCCTCCGAAATCGTGAAAAACGACATACTATAGTATGCCCTCCGACACCATGGACTATAGCCTTTCGCTTTTGCGTGATTTTCACCTTTTTTTTTAAATCCTCCGAAATCGTGAAAAACGACATACTATAGTATGCCCTCCGACACCATGGACTATAGCCTTTCGCTTTTGCGTGATTTTCACCTTTTTTTCAAATCCTCCGAAATCGTGAAAAACGACATACTATAGTATGCCCTCCGACACCATGGACTATAGCCTTTCGCTTTTGCGTGATTTTCACCTTTTTTTTTAATCCTCCGAAATCGTGAAAAACGACATACTATAGTATGCCCTCCGACACGCCTTTCGCTTTTGCGTGATTTTCACCTTTTTTTTTTAAATCCTCCGAAATCGTGAAAAACGACATACTAGTATGCGGTCCGAGACCATGGACTATAGCCTTTCGCTTTTGCGTGATTTTCACCTTTTTTTTTAAATCCTCCGAAATCGTGAAAAACGACATACTATAGTATGCCCTCCGACACCATGGACTATAGCCTTTCGCTTTTGCGTGATTTTCACCTTTTTTTCAAATCCTCCGAAATCGTGAAAAACGACATACTATAGTATGCCCTCCGACACCATGGACTATAGCCTTTCGCTTTTGCGTGATTTTCACCTTTTTTTCAAATCCTCCGAAATCGTGAAAAACGACATACTATAGTATGCCCTCCGACACCATGGACTATAGCCTTTCGCTTTTGCGTGATTTTCACCTTTTTTTCAAATCCTCCGAAATCGTGAAAAACGACATACTATAGTATGCCCTCCGACACCATGGACTATAGCCTTTCGCTTTTGCGTGATTTTCACCTTTTTTTTAAATCCTCCGAAATCGTGAAAAACGACATACTATAGTATGCCCTCCGACACCATGGACTATAGCCTTTCGCTTTTGCGTGATTTTCACCTTTTTTTCAAATCCTCCGAAATCGTGAAAAACGACATACTATAGTATGCCCTCCGACACCATGGACTATAGCCTTTCGCTTTTGCGTGATTTTCACCTTTTTTTTTAATCCTCCGAAATCGTGAAAAACGACATACTATAGTATGCCCTCCGACACGCCTTTCGCTTTTGCGTGATTTTCACCTTTTTTTTTTAAATCCTCCGAAATCGTGAAAA
Source organism: Electrona antarctica (assembly GCF_951216825.1). NCBI lineage: Eukaryota > Metazoa > Chordata > Actinopteri > Myctophiformes > Myctophidae > Electrona > Electrona antarctica. Next base: position 17,092 of record NW_027637982.1, on the reverse strand, counting down.
ACGACATACTAGTATGCGGTCCGAGACCATGGACTATAGCCTTTCGCTTTTGCGTGATTTTCACCTTTTTTTTTAAATCCTCCGAAATCGTGAAAAACGACATACTATAGTATGCCCTCCGACACCATGGACTATAGCCTTTCGCTTTTGCGTGATTTTCACCTTTTTTTCAAATCCTCCGAAATCGTGAAAAACGACATACTATAGTATGCCCTCCGACACCATGGACTATAGCCTTTCGCTTTTGCGTGATTTTCACCTTTTTTTTTAATCCTCCGAAATCGTGAAAAACGACATACTATAGTATGCCCTCCGACACCATGGACTATAGCCTTTTTCTTTCGCGTGATTTTCACCTTTTTTTTTAAATCCTCCGAAATCGTTAAAAACGACATACTATAGTATGCTCTCCGACACCATGGACTATAGCCTTTCGCTTTTGCGTGATTTTCACCTTTTTTTCAAATCCTCCGAAATCGTGAAAAACGACATACTATAGTATGCCCTCCGACACCATGGACTATAGCCTTTCGCTTTTGCGTGATTTTCACCTTTTTTTCAAATCCTCCGAAATCGTGAAAAACGACATACTATAGTATGCCCTCCGACAACATGGACTATAGCCTTTCGCTTTTGCGTGATTTTCACCTTTTTTTTTAAATCCTCCGAAATCGTGAAAAACGACATACTATAGTATGCCCTCCCACACCATGGACTATAGCCTTTCGCTTTTGCGTGATTTTCACCTTTTTTTCAAATCCTCCGAAATCGTGAAAAACGACATACTATAGTATGCCCTCCGACACCATGGACTATAGCCTTTCGCTTTTGCGTGATTTTCACCTTTTTTTTTAATCCTCCGAAATCGTGAAAAACGACATACTATAGTATGCCCTCCGACACCATGGACTATAGCCTTTTTCTTTCGCGTGATTTTCACCTTTTTTTTTAAATCCTCCGAAATCGTGAAAAACGACATACTATAGTATGCCCTCCGACACGCCTTTCGCTTTTGCGTGATTTTCACCTTTTTTTTTTAAATCCTCCGAAATCGTGAAAAACGACATACTAGTATGCGGTCCGAGACCATGGACTATAGCCTTTCGCTTTTGCGTGATTTTCACCTTTTTTTTTAAATCCTCCGAAATCGTGAAAAACGACATACTATAGTATGCCCTCCGACACCATGGACTATAGCCTTTCGCTTTTGCGTGATTTTCACCTTTTTTTCAAATCCTCCGAAATCGTGAAAAACGACATACTATAGTATGCCCTCCGACACCATGGACTATAGCCTTTCGCTTTTGCGTGATTTTCACCTTTTTTTCAAATCCTCCGAAATCGTGAAAAACGACATACTATAGTATGCCCTCCGACACCATGGACTATAGCCTTTCGCTTTTGCGTGATTTTCACCTTTTTTTCAAATCCTCCGAAATCGTGAAAAACGACATACTATAGTATGCCCTCCGACACCATGGACTATAGCCTTTCGCTTTTGCGTGATTTTCACCTTTTTTTTTAAATCCTCCGAAATCGTGAAAAACGACATACTATAGTATGCCCTCCGACACCATGGACTATAGCCTTTCGCTTTTGCGTGATTTTCACCTTTTTTTCAAATCCTCCGAAATCGTGAAAAACGACATACTATAGTATGCCCTCCGACACCATGGACTATAGCCTTTCGCTTTTGCGTGATTTTCACCTTTTTTTTTTAAATCCTCCGAAATCGTGAAAAACGACATACTAGTATGCGGTCCGAGACCATGGACTATAGCCTTTCGCTTTTGCGTGATTTTCACCTTTTTTTTTAAATCCTCCGAAATCGTGAAAAACGACATACTATAGTATGCCCTCCGACACCATGGACTATAGCCTTTCGCTTTTGCGTGATTTTCACCTTTTTTTCAAATCCTCCGAAATCGTGAAAAACGACATACTATAGTATGCCCTCCGACACCATGGACTATAGCCTTTCGCTTTTGCGTGATTTTCACCTTTTTTTTTAATCCTCCGAAATCGTGAAAAACGACATACTATAGTATGCCCTCCGACACCATGGACTATAGCCTTTTTCTTTCGCGTGATTTTCACCTTTTTTTTAAATCCTCCGAAATCGTTAAAAACGACATACTATAGTATGCTCTCCGACACCATGGACTATAGCCTTTCGCTTTTGCGTGATTTTCACCTTTTTTTCAAATCCTCCGAAATCGTGAAAAACGACATACTATAGTATGCCCTCCGACACCATGGACTATAGCCTTTTGCTTTTGCGTGATTTTCACCTTTTTTTTTAAATCCTCCGAAATCGTTAAAAACGACATACTATAGTATGCTCTCCGACACCATGGACTATAGCCTTTCGCTTTTGCGTGATTTTCACCTTTTTTTCAAATCCTCCGAAATCGTGAAAAACGACATACAATAGTATGCCCTCCGACACCATGGACGATAGCCTTTCGCTTTTGCGTGATTTTCACCTTTTTTTTTAAATCCTCCGAAATCGTGAAAAACGACATACTATAGTATGCCCTCCCACACCATGGACTATAGCCTTTCGCTTTTGCGTGATTTTCACCTTTTTTTCAAATCCTCCGAAATCGTGAAAAACGACATACTATAGTATGCCCTCCGACACCATGGACTATAGCCTTTCGCTTTTGCGTGATTTTCACCTTTTTTTTTAATCCTCCGAAATCGTGAAAAACGACATACTATAGTATGCCCTCCGACACCATGGACTATAGCCTTTTTCTTTCGCGTGATTTTCACCTTTTTTTTTAAATCCTCCGAAATCGTGAAAAACGACATACTATAGTATGCCCTCCGACACGCCTTTCGCTTTTGCGTGATTTTCACCTTTTTTTTTTAAATCCTCCGAAATCGTGAAAAACGACATACTAGTATGCGGTCCGAGACCATGGACTATAGCCTTTCGCTTTTGCGTGATTTTCACCTTTTTTTTTAAATCCTCCGAAATCGTGAAAAACGACATACTATAGTATGCCCTCCGACACCATGGACTATAGCCTTTCGCTTTTGCGTGATTTTCACCTTTTTTTCAAATCCTCCGAAATCGTGAAAAACGACATACTATAGTATGCCCTCCGACACCATGGACTATAGCCTTTCGCTTTTGCGTGATTTTCACCTTTTTTTCAAATCCTCCGAAATCGTGAAAAACGACATACTATAGTATGCCCTCCGACACCATGGACTATAGCCTTTCGCTTTTGCGTGATTTTCACCTTTTTTTCAAATCCTCCGAAATCGTGAAAAACGACATACTATAGTATGCCCTCCGACACCATGGACTATAGCCTTTCGCTTTTGCGTGATTTTCACCTTTTTTTTTAAATCCTCCGAAATCGTGAAAAACGACATACTATAGTATGCCCTCCGACACCATGGACTATAGCCTTTCGCTTTTGCGTGATTTTCACCTTTTTTTCAAATCCTCCGAAATCGTGAAAAACGACATACTATAGTATGCCCTCCGACACCATGGACTATAGCCTTTCGCTTTTGCGTGATTTTCACCTTTTTTTTTTAAATCCTCCGAAATCGTGAAAAACGACATACTAGTATGCGGTCCGAGACCATGGACTATAGCCTTTCGCTTTTGCGTGATTTTCACCTTTTTTTTTAAATCCTCCGAAATCGTGAAAAACGACATACTATAGTATGCCCTCCGACACCATGGACTATAGCCTTTCGCTTTTGCGTGATTTTCACCTTTTTTTCAAATCCTCCGAAATCGTGAAAAACGACATACTATAGTATGCCCTCCGACACCATGGACTATAGCCTTTCGCTTTTGCGTGATTTTCACCTTTTTTTTTAATCCTCCGAAATCGTGAAAAACGACATACTATAGTATGCCCTCCGACACCATGGACTATAGCCTTTTTCTTTCGCGTGATTTTCACCTTTTTTTTTAAATCCTCCGAAATCGTTAAAAACGACATACTATAGTATGCTCTCCGACACCATGGACTATAGCCTTTCGCTTTTGCGTGATTTTCACCTTTTTTTCAAATCCTCCGAAATCGTGAAAAACGACATACTATAGTATGCCCTCCGACACCATGGACTATAGCCTTTCGCTTTTGCGTGATTTTCACCTTTTTTTCAAATCCTCCGAAATCGTGAAAAACGACATACTATAGTATGCCCTCCGACAACATGGACTATAGCCTTTCGCTTTTGCGTGATTTTCACCTTTTTTTTTAAATCCTCCGAAATCGTGAAAAACGACATACTATAGTATGCCCTCCCACACCATGGACTATAGCCTTTCGCTTTTGCGTGATTTTCACCTTTTTTTCAAATCCTCCGAAATCGTGAAAAACGACATACTATAGTATGCCCTCCGACACCATGGACTATAGCCTTTCGCTTTTGCGTGATTTTCACCTTTTTTTTTAATCCTCCGAAATCGTGAAAAACGACATACTATAGTATGCCCTCCGACACCATGGACTATAGCCTTTTGCTTTTGCGTGATTTTCACCTTTTTTTTTAAATCCTCCGAAATCGTTAAAAACGACATACTATAGTATGCTCTCCGACACCATGGACTATAGCCTTTCGCTTTTGCGTGATTTTCACCTTTTTTTCAAATCCTCCGAAATCGTGAAAAACGACATACAATAGTATGCCCTCCGACACCATGGACGATAGCCTTTCGCTTTTGCGTGATTTTCACCTTTTTTTTTAAATCCTCCGAAATCGTGAAAAACCACATACTATATAGTATGCCCTCCGACACCATGGACTATAGCCTTTCGCTTTTGCGTGATTTTCACCTTTTTTTTTAAATCCTCCGAAATCGTGAAAAACGACATACTATAGTATGCCCTCCGACACCATGGACTATAGCCTTTCGCTTTTGCGTGATTTTCACCTTTTTTTCAAATCCTCCGAAATCGTGAAAAACGACATACTATAGTATGCCCTCCGACACCATGGACTATAGCCTTTCGCTTTTGCGTGATTTTCACCTTTTTTTTTAATCCTCCGAAATCGTGAAAAACGACATACTATAGTATGCCCTCCGACACCATGGACTATAGCCTTTCGCTTTTGCGTGATTTTCACCTTTTTTTTAAAAATCCTCCGAAATCGTGAAAAACGACATACTAGTATGCGGTCCGAGACCATGGACTATAGCCTTTCGCTTTTGCGTGATTTTCACCTTTTTTTTTAAATCCTCCGAAATCGTGAAAAACGACATACTATAGTATGCCCTCCGACACCATGGACTATAGCCTTTCGCTTTTGCGTGATTTTCACCTTTTTTTTTAATCCTCCGAAATCGTGAAAAACGACATACTATAGTATGCCCTCCGACACCATGGACTATAGCCTTTCGCTTTTGCGTGATTTTCACCTTTTTTTCAAATCCTCCGAAATCGTGAAAAACGACATACTATAGTATGCCCTCCGACACCATGGACTATAGCCTTTCGCTTTTGCGTGATTTTCACCTTTTTTTTTAAATCCTCCGAAATCGTGAAAAACGACATACTATAGTATGCCCTCCGACACCATAGACTATAGCCTTTCGCTTTTGCGTGATTTTCACCTTTTTTTCAAATCCTCCGAAATCGTGAAAAACGACATACTATAGTATGCCCTCCGACACCATGGACTATAGCCTTTCGCTTTTGCGTGATTTTCACCTTTTTTTTTAATCCTCCGAAATCGTGAAAAACGACATACTATAGTATGCCCTCCGACACGCCTTTCGCTTTTGCGTGATTTTCACCTTTTTTTTTTAAATCCTCCGAAATCGTGAAAAACGACATACTAGTATGCGGTCCGAGACCATGGACTATAGCCTTTCGCTTTTGCGTGATTTTCACCTTTTTTTTTAAATCCTCCGAAATCGTGAAAAACGACATACTATAGTATGCCCTCCGACACCATGGACTATAGCCTTTCGCTTTTGCGTGATTTTCACCTTTTTTTCAAATCCTCCGAAATCGTGAAAAACGACATACTATAGTATGCCCTCCGACACCATGGACTATAGCCTTTCGCTTTTGCGTGATTTTCACCTTTTTTTTTAATCCTCCGAAATCGTGAAAAACGACATACTATAGTATGCCCTCCGACACCATGGACTATAGCCTTTTGCTTTCGCGTGATTTTCACCTTTTTTTTTAAATCCTCCGAAATCGTTAAAAACGACATACTATAGTATGCTCTCCGACACTATGGACTATAGCCTTTCGCTTTTGCGTGATTTTCACCTTTTTTTCAAATCCTCCGAAATCGTGAAAAACGACATACTATAGTATGCCCTCCGACACCATGGACTATAGCCTTTCGCTTTTGCGTGATTTTCACCTTTTTTTCAAATCCTCCGAAATCGTGAAAAACGACATACTATAGTATGCCCTCCGACACCATGGACTATAGCCTTTCGCTTTTGCGTGATTTTCACCTTTTTTTTTAATCCTCCGAAATCGTGAAAAACGACATACTATAGTATGCCCTCCGACACGCCTTTCGCTTTTGCGTGATTTTCACCTTTTTTTTTTAAATCCTCCGAAATCGTGAAAAACGACATACTAGTATGCGGTCCGAGACCATGGACTATAGCCTTTCGCTTTTGCGTGATTTTCACCTTTTTTTTTAAATCCTCCGAAATCGTGAAAAACGACATACTATAGTATGCCCTCCGACACCATGGACTATAGCCTTTCGCTTTTGCGTGATTTTCACCTTTTTTTCAAATCCTCCGAAATCGTGAAAAACGACATCCTATAGTATGCCCTCCGACACCATGGACTATAGCCTTTCGCTTTTGCGTGATTTTCACCTTTTTTTTTAATCCTCCGAAATCGTGAAAAACGACATACTATAGTATGCCCTCCGACACCATGGACTATAGCCTTTTTCTTTCGCGTGATTTTCACCTTTTTTTTAAATCCTCCGAAATCGTTAAAAACGACATACTATAGTATGCTCTCCGACACCATGGACTATAGCCTTTCGCTTTTGCGTGATTTTCACCTTTTTTTCAAATCCTCCGAAATCGTGAAAAACGACATACTATAGTATGCCCTCCGACACCATGGACTATAGCCTTTCGCTTTTGCGTGATTTTCACCTTTTTTTTTAAATCCTCCAAAATCGTGAAAAACCACATACTATAGTATGCCCTCCGACACCATGGACTATAGCCTTTCGCTTTTGCGTGATTTTCACCTTTTTTTTTTAAATCCTCCGAAATCGTGAAAAACGACATACTATAGTATGCCCTCCGACACCATGGACTATAGCCTTTCGCTTTTGCGTGATTTTCACCTTTTTTTTAAAAAATCCTCCAAAATCGTGAAAAACGACATACTAGTATGCGGTCCGAGACCATGGACTATAGCCTTTCGCTTTTGCGTGATTTTCACCTTTTTTTTTAAATCCTCCGAAATCGTGAAAAACGACATACTATAGTATGCCCTCCGACACCATGGACTATAGCCTTTCGCTTTTGCGTGATTTTCACCTTTTTTTCAAATCCTCCGAAATCGTGAAAAACGACATCCTATAGTATGCCCTCCGACACCATGGACTATAGCCTTTCGCTTTTGCGTGATTTTCACCTTTTTTTTTAATCCTCCGAAATCGTGAAAAACGACATACTATAGTATGCCCTCCGACACCATGGACTATAGCCTTTTTCTTTCGCGTGATTTTCACCTTTTTTTTAAATCCTCCGAAATCGTTAAAAACGACATACTATAGTATGCTCTCCGACACCATGGACTATAGCCTTTCGCTTTTGCGTGATTTTCACCTTTTTTTCAAATCCTCCGAAATCGTGAAAAACGACATACTATAGTATGCCCTCCGACACCATGGACTATAGCCTTTCGCTTTTGCGTGATTTTCACCTTTTTTTTTAAATCCTCCAAAATCGTGAAAAACCACATACTATAGTATGCCCTCCGACACCATGGACTATAGCCTTTCGCTTTTGCGTGATTTTCACCTTTTTTTTTTAAATCCTCCGAAATCGTGAAAAACGACATACTATAGTATGCCCTCCGACACCATGGACTATAGCCTTTCGCTTTTGCGTGATTTTCACCTTTTTTTTTTAAAATCCTCCAAAATCGTGAAAAACGACATACTAGTATGCGGTCCGAGACCATGGACTATAGCCTTTCGCTTTTGCGTGATTTTCACCTTTTTTTTTAAATCCTCCGAAATCGTGAAAAACGACATACTATAGTATGCCCTCCGACACCATGGACTATAGCCTTTCGCTTTTGCGTGATTTTCACCTTTTTTTTTAATCCTCCGAAATCGTGAAAAACGACATACTATAGTATGCCCTCCGACACCATGGACTATAGCCTTTCGCTTTTGCGTGATTTTCACCTTTTTTTTTAATCCTCCGAAATCGTGAAAAACGACATACTATAGTATGCCCTCCGACACGCCTTTCGCTTTTGCGTGATTTTCACCTTTTTTTTTTAAATCCTCCGAAATCGTGAAAAACGACATACTAGTATGCGGTCCGAGACCATGGACTATAGCCTTTCGCTTTTGCGTGATTTTCACCTTTTTTTTTAAAAATCCTCCAAAATCGTGAAAAACGACATACTAGTATGCGGTCCGAGACCATGGACTATAGCCTTTCGCTTTTGCGTGATTTTCACCTTTTTTTTAAAATCCTCCAAAATCGTGAAAAACCACATACTATAGTATGCCCTCCGACACCATGGACTATAGCCTTTCGCTTTTGCGTGATTTTCACCTTTTTTTTTTAAATCCTCCGAAATCGTGAAAAACGACATACTATAGTATGCCCTCCGACACCATGGACTATAGCCTTTCGCTTTTGCGTGATTTTCACCTTTTTTTCAAATCCTCCGAAATCGTGAAAAACGACATCCTATAGTATGCCCTCCGACACCATGGACTATAGCCTTTCGCTTTTGCGTGATTTTCACCTTTTTTTTTAATCCTCCGAAATCGTGAAAAACGACATACTATAGTATGCCCTCCGACACCATGGACTATAGCCTTTTTCTTTCGCGTGATTTGCACCTTTTTTTTAAATCCTCCGAAATCGTTAAAAACGACATACTATAGTATGCTCTCCGACACCATGGACTATAGCCTTTCGCTTTTGCGTGATTTTCACCTTTTTTTCAAATCCTCCGAAATCGTGAAAAACGACATACTATAGTATGCCCTCCGACACCATGGACTATAGCCTTTCGCTTTTGCGTGATTTTCACCTTTTTTTTTAAATCCTCCAAAATCGTGAAAAACCACATACTATAGTATGCCCTCCGACACCATGGACTATAGCCTTTCGCTTTTGCGTGATTTTCACCTTTTTTTTCCAAATCCTCCGAAATCGTGAAAAACGACATACTATAGTATGCCCTCCGACACCATGGACTATAGCCTTTCGCTTTTGCGTGATTTTCACCTTTTTTTTTAATCCTCCGAAATCGTGAAAAACGACATACTATAGTATGCCCTCCGACACCATGGACTATAGCCTTTTGCTTTCGCGTGATTTTCACCTTTTTTTTAAATCCTCCGAAATCGTTAAAAACGACATACTATAGTATGCTCTCCGACACTATGGACTATAGCCTTTCGCTTTTGCGTGATTTTCACCTTTTTTTCAAATCCTCCGAAATCGTGAAAAACGACATACTATAGTATGCCCTCCGACACCATGGACTATAGCCTTTCGCTTTTGCGTGATTTTCACCTTTTTTTCAAATCCTCCGAAATCGTGAAAAACGACATACTATAGTATGCCCTCCGACACCATGGACTATAGCCTTTCGCTTTTGCGTGATTTTCACCTTTTTTTTTAATCCTCCGAAATCGTGAAAAACGACATACTATAGTATGCCCTCCGACACGCCTTTCGCTTTTGCGTGATTTTCACCTTTTTTTTTTAAATCCTCCGAAATCGTGAAAAACGACATACTAGTATGCGGTCCGAGACCATGGACTATAGCCTTTCGCTTTTGCGTGATTTTCACCTTTTTTTTTAAATCCTCCGAAATCGTGAAAAACGACATACTATAGTATGCCCTCCGACACCATGGACTATAGCCTTTCGCTTTTGCGTGATTTTCACCTTTTTTTCAAATCCTCCGAAATCGTGAAAAACGACATCCTATAGTATGCCCTCCGACACCATGGACTATAGCCTTTCGCTTTTGCGTGATTTTCACCTTTTTTTTTAATCCTCCGAAATCGTGAAAAACGACATACTATAGTATGCCCTCCGACACCATGGACTATAGCCTTTTTCTTTCGCGTGATTTTCACCTTTTTTTTAAATCCTCCGAAATCGTTAAAAACGACATACTATAGTATGCTCTCCGACACCATGGACTATAGCCTTTCGCTTTTGCGTGATTTTCACCTTTTTTTCAAATCCTCCGAAATCGTGAAAAACGACATACTATAGTATGCCCTCCGACACCATGGACTATAGCCTTTCGCTTTTGCGTGATTTTCACCTTTTTTTTTAAATCCTCCAAAATCGTGAAAAACCACATACTATAGTATGCCCTCCGACACCATGGACTATAGCCTTTCGCTTTTGCGTGATTTTCACCTTTTTTTTTTAAATCCTCCGAAATCGTGAAAAACGACATACTATAGTATGCCCTCCGACACCATGGACTATAGCCTTTCGCTTTTGCGTGATTTTCACCTTTTTTTTTTTAAATCCTCCAAAATCGTGAAAAACGACATACTAGTATGCGGTCCGAGACCATGGACTATAGCCTTTCGCTTTTGCGTGATTTTCACCTTTTTTTTTAAATCCTCCGAAATCGTGAAAAACGACATACTATAGTATGCCCTCCGACACCATGGACTATAGCCTTTCGCTTTTGCGTGATTTTCACCTTTTTTTTTAATCCTCCGAAATCGTGAAAAACGACATACTATAGTATGCCCTCCGACACCATGGACTATAGCCTTTCGCTTTTGCGTGATTTTCACCTTTTTTTTTAATCCTCCGAAATCGTGAAAAACGACATACTATAGTATGCCCTCCGACACGCCTTTCGCTTTTGCGTGATTTTCACCTTTTTTTTTAAAATCCTCCGAAATCGTGAAAAACGGCATACTAGTATGCGGTCCGAGACCATGGACTATAGCCTTTCGCTTTTGCGTGATTTTCACCTTTTTTTTTAAATCCTCCGAAATCGTGAAAAACGACATACTATAGTATGCCCTCCGACACCATGGACTATAGCCTTTCGCTTTTGCGTGATTTTCACCTTTTTTTCAAATCCTCCGAAATCGTGAAAAACGACATACTATAGTATGCCCTCCGACACCATGGACTATAGCCTTTCGCTTTTGCGTGATTTTCACCTTTTTTTTTAATCCTCCGAAATCGTGAAAAACGACATACTATAGTATGCCCTCCGACACCATGGACTATAGCCTTTTTCTTTCGCGTGATTTTCACCTTTTTTTTAAATCCTCCGAAATCGTTAAAAACGACATACTATAGTATGCTCTCCGACACCATGGACTATAGCCTTTCGCTTTTGCGTGATTTTCACCTTTTTTTCAAATCCTCCGAAATCGTGAAAAACGACATACTATAGTATGCCCTCCGACACCATGGACTATAGCCTTTCGCTTTTGCGTGATTTTCACCTTTTTTTTTAAATCCTCCAAAATCGTGAAAAACCACATACTATAGTATGCCCTCCGACACCATGGACTATAGCCTTTCGCTTTTGCGTGATTTTCACCTTTTTTTTTTAAATCCTCCGAAATCGTGAAAAACGACATACTATAGTATGCCCTCCGACACCATGGACTATAGCCTTTCGCTTTTGCGTGATTTTCACCTTTTTTTTTAAAAATCCTCCAAAATCGTGAAAAACGACATACTAGTATGCGGTCCGAGACCATGGACTATAGCCTTTCGCTTTTGCGTGATTTTCACCTTTTTTTTTAAATCCTCCGAAATCGTGAAAAACGACATACTATAGTATGCCCTCCGACACCATGGACTATAGCCTTTCGCTTTTGCGTGATTTTCACCTTTTTTTTTAATCCTCCGAAATCGTGAAAAACGACATACTATAGTATGCCCTCCGACACCATGGACTATAGCCTTTCGCTTTTGCGTGATTTTCACCTTTTTTTCAAATCCTCCGAAATCGTGAAAAACGACATACTATAGTATGCCCTCCGACACCATGGACTATAGCCTTTCGCTTTTGCGTGATTTTCACCTTTTTTTCAAATCCTCCGAAATCGTGAAAAACGACATACTATAGTATGCCCTCCGACAACATGGACTATAGCCTTTCGCTTTTGCGTGATTTTCACCTTTTTTTTTAAAATCCTCCGAAATCGTGAAAAACGACATACTATAGTATGCCCTCCCACACCATGGACTATAGCCTTTCGCTTTTGCGTGATTTTCACCTTTTTTTCAAATCCTCCGAAATCGTGAAAAACGACATACTATAGTATGCCCTCCGACACCATGGACTATAGCCTTTCGCTTTTGCGTGATTTTCACCTTTTTTTTTAATCCTCCGAAATCGTGAAAAACGACATACTATAGTATGCCCTCCGACACCATGGACTATAGCCTTTTGCTTTTGCGTGATTTTCACCTTTTTTTTTAAATCCTCCGAAATCGTTAAAAACGACATACTATAGTATGCTCTCCGACACCATGGACTATAGCCTTTCGCTTTTGCGTGATTTTCACCTTTTTTTCAAATCCTCCGAAATCGTGAAAAACGACATACAATAGTATGCCCTCCGACACCATGGACGATAGCCTTTCGCTTTTGCGTGATTTTCACCTTTTTTTTTAAATCCTCCGAAATCGTGAAAAACCACATACTATATAGTATGCCCTCCGACACCATGGACTATAGCCTTTCGCTTTTGCGTGATTTTCACCTTTTTTTTTTTAAATCCTCCGAAATCGTGAAACACGACATACTATAGTATGCCCTCCGACACCATGGACTATAGCCTTTCGCTTTTGCGTGATTTTCACCTTTTTTTTTAAATCCTCCGAAATCGTGAAAAACGACATACTATAGTATGCCCTCCGACACCATGGACTATAGCCTTTCGCTTTTGCGTGATTTTCACCTTTTTTTCAAATCCTCCGAAATCGTGAAAAACGACATACTATAGTATGCCCTCCGACACCATGGACTATAGCCTTTCGCTTTTGCGTGATTTTCACCTTTTTTTTTTAATCCTCCGAAATCGTGAAAAACGACATACTATAGTATGCCCTCCGACACCATGGACTATAGCCTTTCGCTTTTGCGTGATTTTCACCTTTTTTTTTAAATCCTCCGAAATCGTGAAAAACGACATACTAGTATGCGGTCCGAGACCATGGACTATAGCCTTTCGCTTTTGCGTGATTTTCACCTTTTTTTTTAAATCCTCCGAAATCGTGAAAAACGACATACTATAGTATGCCCTCCGACAACATGGACTATAGCCTTTCGCTTTTGCGTGATTTTCACCTTTTTTTTTAATCCTCCGAAATCGTGAAAAACGACATACTATAGTATGCCCTCCCACACCATGGACTATAGCCTTTCGCTTTTGCGTGATTTTCACCTTTTTTTCAAATCCTCCGAAATCGTGAAAAACGACATACTATAGTATGCCCTCCGACACCATGGACTATAGCCTTTCGCTTTTGCGTGATTTTCACCTTTTTTTTTAATCCTCCGAAATCGTGAAAAACGACATACTATAGTATGCCCTCCGACACCATGGACTATAGCCTTTTGCTTTTGCGTGATTTTCACCTTTTTTTTTAAATCCTCCGAAATCGTTAAAAACGACATACTATAGTATGCTCTCCGACACCATGGACTATAGCCTTTCGCTTTTGCGTGATTTTCACCTTTTTTTCAAATCCTCCGAAATCGTGAAAAACGACATACAATAGTATGCCCTCCGACACCATGGACGATAGCCTTTCGCTTTTGCGTGATTTTCACCTTTTTTTTAAATCCTCCGAAATCGTGAAAAACCACATACTATATAGTATGCCCTCCGACACCATGGACTATAGCCTTTCGCTTTTGCGTGATTTTCACCTTTTTTTTTTAAAAATCCTCCGAAATCGTGAAACACGACATACTATAGTATGCCCTCCGACACCATGGACTATAGCCTTTCGCTTTTGCGTGATTTTCACCTTTTTTTTTAATCCTCCGAAATCGTGAAAAACGACATACTATAGTATGCCCTCCGACACCATGGACTATAGCCTTTCGCTTTTGCGTGATTTTCACCTTTTTTTCAAATCCTCCGAAATCGTGAAAAACGACATACTATAGTATGCCCTCCGACACCATGGACTATAGCCTTTCGCTTTTGCGTGATTTTCACCTTTTTTTTTAATCCTCCGAAATCGTGAAAACGACATACTAGTATGCGGTCCGAGACCATGGACTATAGCCTTTCGCTTTTGCGTGATTTTCACCTTTTTTTTTAAATCCTCCGAAATCGTGAAAAACGACATACTATAGTATGCCCTCCGACACCATGGACTATAGCCTTTCGCTTTTGCGTGATTTTCACCTTTTTTTTTAATCCTCCGAAATCGTGAAAAACGACATACTATAGTATGCCCTCCGACACCATGGACTATAGCCTTTCGCTTTTGCGTGATTTTCACCTTTTTTTTCAAATCCTCCGAAATCGTGAAAAACGACATACTATAGTATGCCCTCCGACACCATGGACTATAGCCTTTCGCTTTTGCGTGATTTTCACCTTTTTTTTTAAATCCTCCGAAATCGTGAAAAACGACATACTATAGTATGCCCTCCGACACCATAGACTATAGCCTTTCGCTTTTGCGTGATTTTCACCTTTTTTTCAAATCCTCCGAAATCGTGAAAAACGACATACTATAGTATGCCCTCCGACACCATGGACTATAGCCTTTCGCTTTTGCGTGATTTTCACCTTTTTTTTTAATCCTCCGAAATCGTGAAAAACGACATACTATAGTATGCCCTCCGACACGCCTTTCGCTTTTGCGTGATTTTCACCTTTTTTTTTAAATCCTCCGAAATCGTGAAAAACGACATACTAGTATGCGGTCCGAGACCATTGGACTATAGCCTTTCGCTTTTGCGTGATTTTCACCTTTTTTTTTAAATCCTCCGAAATCGTGAAAAACGACATACTATAGTATGCCCTCCGACACCATGGACTATAGCCTTTCGCTTTTGCGTGATTTTCACCTTTTTTTCAAATCCTCCGAAATCGTGAAAAACGACATACTATAGTATGCCCTCCGACACCATGGACTATAGCCTTTCGCTTTTGCGTGATTTTCACCTTTTTTTTCAAATCCTCCGAAATCGTGAAAAACGACATACTATAGTATGCCCTCCGACACCATGGACTATAGCCTTTCGCTTTTGCGTGATTTTCACCTTTTTTTTTAAATCCTCCGAAATCGTGAAAAACGACATACTATCGTATGCCCTCCGACACCATGGACTATAGCCTTTCGCTTTTGCGTGATTTTCACCTTTTTTTTCAAATCCTCCGAAATCGTGAAAAACGACATACTATAGTATGCCCTCCGACACCATGGACTATAGCCTTTCGCTTTTGCGTGATTTTCACCTTTTTTTCAAATCCTCCGAAATCGTGAAAAACGACATACTATAGTATGCCCTCCGACACCATGGACTATAGCCTTTCGCTTTTGCGTGATTTTCACCTTTTTTTCAAATCCTCCGAAATCGTGAAAAACGACATACTATAGTATGCCCTCCGACACCATGGACTATAGCCTTTCGCTTTTGCGTGATTTTCACCTTTTTTTTAATCTCCGAATCGTTAAAAACGACATACTATAGTATGCTCTCCGACACCATGGACTATAGCCTTTCGCTTTTGCGTGATTTTCACATTTTTTTCAAATCCTCCGAAATCGTGAAAAACGACATACTATAGTATGCCCTCCGACACCATGGACTATAGCCTTTCGCTTTTGCGTGATTTTCACCTTTTTTTTTAAATCCTCCAAAATCGTGAAAAACGACATACTAGTATGCGGTCCGAGACCATGGACTATAGCCTTTCGCTCTTGCGTGATTTTCACCTTTTTTTTTAAATCCTCCGAAATCGTGAAAAACGACATACTATAGTATGCCCTCCGACACCATGGACTATAGCCTTTCGCTTTTGCGTGATTTTCACCTTTTTTTTTAATCCTCCAAAATCGTGAAAAATCGACATACTATAGTATGCCCTCCGACACCATGGACTATAGCCTTTCGCTTTTGCGTGATTTTCACCTTTTTTTTTTAAATCCTCCGAAATCGTGAAAAACGACATACTATAGTATGCCCTCCGACACCATGGACTATAGCCTTTCGCTTTTGCGTGATTTTCACCTTTTTTTTTAAATCCTCCAAAATCGTGAAAAACGACATACTAGTATGCGGTCCGAGACCATGGACTATAGCCTTTCGCTTTTGCGTGATTTTCACCTTTTTTTTTAATCCTCCGAAATCGTGAAAAACGACATACTATAGTATGCCCTCCGACACCATGGACTATAGCCTTTCGCTTTTGCGTGATTTTCACCTTTTTTTTTAAAATCCTCCGAAATCGTGAAAAACGACATACTATAGTATGCCCTCCGACACCATGGACTATAGCCTTTCGCTTTTGCGTGATTTTCACCTTTTTTTTTAAATCCTCCGAAATCGTGAAAAACGACATACTAGTATGCGGCTCCGACGACCATGGACTATAGCCTTTCGCTTTTGCGTGATTTTCACCTTTTTTTTAAATCCTCCGAAATCGTGAAAAACGACATACTATAGTATGCCCTCCGACACCATGGACTATAGCCTTTCGCTTTTGCGTGATTTTCACCTTTTTTTCAAATCCTCCGAAATCGTGAAAAACGACATACTATAGTATGCCCTCCGACACCATGGACTATAGCCTTTCGCTTTTGCGTGATTTTCACCTTTTTTTTTAATCCTCCGAAATCGTTAAAAACGACATACTATAGTATGCTCTCCGACACCAT
>NW_027637983.1:0-15685 GCF_951216825.1 Electrona antarctica | reverse complement strand
CTACAGAGCCAGCCGGAGGTTCCAACCCAAACCACAGTGTTTGTTGTGCAAGTAATGTGGTATCTACTTTACACCGCTGAGCCACCGGGGCCAGCCTCGGGGATGCTATATTACTTGATGCTCTTTCCCTTTCTGCGTGTGTGTGCGTGTGTTTTGAAGACTGCTTTGAGAGTTACGCCCACAAATAGGAAACGATTCAATTTGTGGTTAGGATTACACAATATACACATTTAGACAAATGGCAGATTTACAAGCTCATCGCAACAAGTGAGCGTGATGCATTGTGCAGCTTGTAAGATATGCTATGTACTGCACAGTATAGTTGTGTGAGCTTGTATAGATCTGCTATTTTCAGGGTTAGTGTTAGTGTTGAAATGATATGAAAATGAAAATAAATACATTGATAATATCGGCAACCCAAAACATTGACGTCGTCCTCACTATAGCGTAGTAATACAAACATGTGTGTGCGTGCGCGTGTGCATGAGTGTGTGTGTGCGGTTGGTACATGCGTGTGTATGCGCATGGCGCTTGAATGTGGCCTGTTCTCGGGGGAGCATTGATCGGGCGTAATGACTTTTGTGGGAAGGCTTCTCTCCACAATGGACAGCCTGCCTTCTGCCATACTTGTTATCAGCTTCAGACACCATAGGAGCAGAATATTAACATGCTAGGCAGCATGCAGGGGTAATCCTTCCCTTTCCCTTTCCCCCCCGTCCTACAAGCTACATCAGGTTTTTGTCATTGAATCAGGGCAGAAAGCCCATTATGGAGAAATGATATATAAACAAATCAATTTCTCAGTGTTCATGCATGGTTTCACAAAACCATTCCTCGAGCCCAGAGACACAGAGAGAGAGAGAGAGAGAGAGAGAGAGAGAGAGAGAGGAATAAAATGTTACTTCCAGAGATCCGTTTGGCTGAGTCGCTGCTGTGGCTTAAAAACACGCTGAATGTTTGGATGTTGTTTGATAAAGTGCTGGTGAAGCCGCAGATCCCTTTTGCTTTATCAATGGACAGAAGGATGGAGTTTGCTTCACTAGCTAGTTTTTACAGCTTTACCATTTGACAATAGCAGATCTGGCAACGCGTGGTGACGTGTGTGGATCTGCCGTGATGTGTGTGTGTGTGTGTGTGTGTGTGTGTGTGTGTGTGTGTGTGTGTGTGTGTGTGTACACTAGTGTAGATGTGCTGAGCTTGTAGATCGTTACAGACGGAGTGAAATGGTTCATTTGGGCATTGACGTTTCAGCCTCAAACGGCAGCTCTGAGTTTCTGAACCAATCAGAGCGTCGCATCCCTTCAGGCGATGGGACGGTAGCTCTGCTACACCCACGACGCATGGAGTTTGTTTGTTTACAAGTCAGACAGTCGGCCAGTTCTACTTTTTTGGCATCCATTGTTGGGTCTAAAAGTGTGAAAAACGTATTTTTCATTTCACTAGGTCTTTAACCACTTAATCCCACTAGACCAAATGTGTTGTTTTTTTTTTACAAATATACTATACTACCGTATATATAATATATATTGTATCTAAAAGTGGTTATTAAAGCATCAATCCAATATGACTTTTTAAATGTGGAATGTTGATGTGATGGGGGGATGGGGGGGTCAATGACAATGTGGAGCCAAGACAACGACATAAAGAGTCCCTATCATGGCCAAGGGGCATGGTGGCCTTTCTGCAGAAAAACAGCAGAGATTATTAGAGGTAATGGACTCTAGTTCCAGTTGACCTACATCCCCCCACCACACACGCACAGTCGCACACGCACGCACGCACCAAATTATAATAATTCCAGCATACATGTTGAGCTGCTGAATTTTAACATTATGCATCAACAAATTGAAGAAAGAAAGAAAGAAAGAAAGAAAGAAATCAAGAAAGAAATCAAGAAAGAAAGAAAGAAAGAAAGAAATCAAGAAAGAAAGAAAGAAAGAAAGAAATCAAGAAAGAAAGAAAGAAAGAAAGAAAGAAAGAAAGAAAGAAATCAAGAAAGAAAGAAAGAAAGAAAGAAAGAAATCAAGAAAGAAAGAAAGAAAGAAAGAAATCAAGAAAGAAAGAAAGAAATCAAGAAAGAAAGAAAGAAAGAAAGAAAGAAAAAAAGAAAGAAATCAAGAAATCAAGAAAGAAAGAAAGAAAGAAAGAAAAAAAGAAAGAAATCAAGAAATCAAGAAAGAAAGAAAGAAAGAAAGAAAGAAATCAAGAAAGAAATCAAGAAAGAAATCAAGAAATCAAGAAATAAATCAAGAAATCAAGAAAGAAAGAAAGAAAGAAATCAAGAAATCAAGAAAGAAAGAAATTACTGATGATGCAACAAATTATTCATGTAAATGGTTCAAATTAAGTTCACAACGTGTTCCATGTGTGGCGATGTGTTTGTGGATCTGCTACTTTTGATATTATTCATTTTTAGAAGAAAATAAAAAATAAAAACTTGTGCTTGATAAGCTTGCGCGCACACACTGAGAATACGAAGCGAAAATATACAAAGAGGAAACAGCGTACTTTAAGTTAATATATTTGTCATTGATATAGGGTGGGGTTTTTTTGCAAAAAAACACCCTCATTTTTCAAGGTTTTAAAGAAAGCATATTTTTTACGTACTTTTTCTTCAAGTTCAATGTTATTTTATCATTAAATTCTTCATTTTTGGCCAATTATTTGGGGGGGCCCCACTTGCAATATCCTCACGGCCTGCCGTCGGGGGCCACGTCCAGGCCCTGCAGGTTTGGTGACAGACAGTGGCTCTGGAAACATTCAATCATTGTTGTTGTTGCATCATCCACCATTAAAGCCTGTGAGCTTTTTGATTAGAGCATCCATTGAACCCTCCACTTCAACACTTCAAATCAATTAGATTTAGACGCAGTACATTTCAATGCTTTAATTATGATGACTTAACCCGTTCAGACCGGAGGGACGCGTCTGTGTCACCTTACAGCTGTTAACCATTTTAAACTTTAGCTGTTTAAAAATAGCAGATCTACAAGCTCGTAGCGCGGCACCGAGTGCCGCGCTACGAGCTTGTAGATCTGCTATTTTTGAAAAATCGTGAAAATGTGGCGCAAATCTTTGAATATATTCTTTCACAGTGAACGTTTTTAACTCAAATCTTTGCTCCCTTGAACAACATATTTTCCGATGGGGGTCCGCGGCCAAATACAGATAATTGTGGGGGTCCTTGACATGAAAAAGATTGAGCACCACTGACAGAATATTTTTTAAGAAAACGTATTATTTATTTATTTTAGAATCGGCCTCAGGTGTAAATGGGTTAATCGTTAACCGAAATTCCGTAATGGTGAAATATTTGACTAGAATTTTTTTTTCACAGCGAATGTTTTAACTAAAATCTTTGAACTAAAATCTTCTGGGGGGGTCCCTGAAATAACATATTTTCAGATGGAGGTCAATGGCCAATTTCATGTCATTGAGGGGGTCCTTGACATGGAATAGTTTGAGAAACACTAGACATAGAATCATGATTTAGAAGACATTTGTAGAATCTGGTCTCAGGTCTTTATGGGTTAATGCGTGGCCATCCTCTCACACACAAAGTCCAGCATTATAATCACAGCTAGATGCTCCCCAAACACCAACAGAAGTCCATTCATTTGCTTTGGCGGCATAAATGCGAATAAATATGCCTTTTAATTGTCTTAATGTCAAGGAGAGAGATTAAATTGGATTTCATTAGCAGTATAGTTGAGAGATAATATGACAAATCTGTAGTCAAGCTAGTACACAGATTGTGTGCTAATTTGACGGGTTGGAGTTGAAATCACATATTCTATGATTGCTAGTTCAGATAAGACACATATAAACGTCTCTTATTGGTCATAATTCTGTTAAAGCTAAAATACAGGTCGGGAAGCAAACGTATTTACAAAGATCATTGTGTCACGTGAAAGAACATCCTAAAGATTCACATCCAGTGGTGCAAGTACATTTAACTTAAAGGGGCATTCCACTCATTTTCAACATTTTACTATGTCATTAATATACCTTAGAGCTGTTGTGTGGAAATAATAAAAAAGTCCCCCCATTCTGTGTTTCCTAGAACTAGAGGTCTGAAAAAAAACATTAACATGGTGAAACACATCTTGATGACATCATCAAGATGTGTTTCACCATGTTAATGTTTTTTTTCATAATTACAGTTCTAGGAAACATAGAATGGGGGGACTTTTTTATTATTTCCACACAACAGCTCTAAGGTATATTAATGACATAGTAAAATGCAGTGGAGCCTGGGCCCAGTGCAGTGCAGTGGAGCCTGGGCCCAGTGCAGTGGAGCCTGGACCCAGTGCAGTGCAGTGGAGCCTGGGCCCAGTGCAGTGCAGTGGAGCCTGGGCCCAGTGCAGTGGAGCCTGGACCCAGTGCAGTGCAGTGGAGCCTGGGCCCAGTGCAGTGGAGCCTGGGCCCAGTGCAGTGGAGCCTGGGCCTAGTGCAGTGCAGTGGAGCCTGGGCCCAGTGCAGTGGAGCCTGGGCCCAGTGCAGTGCAGTGGAGCCTGGGCCCAGTGCAGTGCAGTGGAGCCTGGGCCCAGTGCAGTGGAGCCTGGGCCCAGTGCAGTGGAGCCTGGGCCCAGTGCAGTGCAGTGGAGCCTGGGCCCAGTGCAGTGCAGTGGAGCCTGGTCCCAGTGCAGTGGAGCCTGGGCCCAGTGCAGTGCAGTGGAGCCTGGGCCCAGTGCAGTGGAGCCTGGGCCCAGTGCAGTGGAGCCTGGGCCCAGTGCAGTGGAGCCTGGGCCCAGTGCAGTGCAGTGCAGTGGAGCCTAGGCCCAGTGCAGTGCAGTGGAGCCTGGGCCCAGTGCAGTGGAGCCTGGGCCCAGTGCAGTGGAGCCTGGGCCCGGGCCGGCCCTGCATGTGATCATGTGACCATGTGTTGGTTGGAGCGGAGCACACTGGGCAGATTGTTTGCATGTTTGCTCAGCAGCCACGATAAGAACATTTGGTTATGGAAAAATAACAAAACGTAAACAAAAGTGGAGACTTTCTGAATTTCTGCCTCGCCACTGACTGACGCGACGCATTGAGAGCTTGTAGATCGGCTATTTTCAATTGATTTTCTACACATTTTGAACTTGTGAAATGGGACATTCTGCAATATGAATACTTTTAGTACGTTAAGTACATTTTGATGCCGATACCTTTGTACTTTTACTCAAGTATACATTTTCAATTCCGTACTTTTACTTGTACAAATTGTGTACACTGAGAGTGTACACAATTTGTACACGCATAAGGGACCCCTGGTGGAGTGTGTGTGTGTGTGTGTGTGTGTGTGCTTACGTGCATGCGTGCGTGTCTGTGTCTGTGCGTGCGTGCGTGCACCTGTTCTCATTGCATTAGCATAATGCAGATGCTCACACAATCTCTCACCTTACTGTTGCTCAGCAGTATATACAGTATAAAGGCCACAGTAGATACAGTATATGATTTTGTGTGCGCACGCACGCACGCACGCACGCACGCACGCACGCACGCACGCACGCACGCACGCACGCACTAGAACAGGATTAACTGTGTTTCATAGCAGCTCTCTAACTAAGCCACTGTTGTCGCTGCTGTCTCTATCACTCTCCAACGCAATATTGCCATTGCGTAATCCACAATCACCACCATTCTACTCTACTTCTACAGACCTGTAAGGGTCCATTTCGGACCCCCGGTGGGCCCCTACAGATGAACACAAAAGTGTTTGTGAGAAAGAAGAAAGAATGGTGGGGGCGATGCAAATATTATTCAATTTGAAGATGTTAAAACATTTTTTAACCAAACAAGATGCATCTGTAACTCGGTGACCTGCATGTGACACTATTGCACACAGTGTTGGGCAATATTACTCGGGAGAGTAATAATAATGTTACTTATTACATATTACTCCTTGAAAAAGTAATAATATAATATTACTTATTACTTGGAATCAAGACTAATATATTATAATTCATATTATATTACGTACCCCTACTTGTTAATCGCAATTATTTGTATGACAATTAACCCATTCAAAACGGGAACCCCTTTTGGTGTTTTAAGCATGTTATACTTTAGCTATTGAAAATGATTTTGAAAAATCGTGAAAATGTGGCTTTGAATATATTCGTTCACAGTGAACGTTTTTAACTCAAATATTTGCTCCCTGGAACAACATATTTTCCGATGGGGGTCCGCGGCCAAATACAGATAATTGTGTGGGTCCTTGACATGAAAAAGGTTGAGCACCACTGACATAGAAACATATATTGTTTTAAGACAAAAACTAGAATACTTTTTTTTTGTTTTTGTTTTTTAATCGGCCTCAGGTGTAAATGGGTTAATCGTTAACCTAAATTCCGTAATGGTGACTCACAGCCCTATGAGCAAGGCAGCAGAAACTCGGCACGGTACGATGCCAGGTGCACTGCACACGTCAACACGTAGCAGTGCAATTGATCCTCCTAAAAAAAAAAACCCCACTGTACTTGAGTAAAGATACTTGGCTATACCTTCCATAGCACTGGTGAAATATCACGAGGAAAACCTCACCACTGACGGCTCTAAAGAATCAGGCTATCCCACGAGCTGCGGAGTGTAAACAGCGGTGGCAGAGATGTAAACATGGCGAGGGAAAGCTCTAAACTCTGTTTAAAAAGCCATCCCAGGGTTTTTTTACCTCTCCATTTCCCCATACTATAAATATTTAAACTAATCTCATTACCATTTGTTCGTTCGCTCCGCTTGTCTATTTGAAAAGTCTCGCAATGTCCCAGATTGCAAAAGATAAGATCTGGAGAATGGTTCATGAATAAAATAAATGTCCTTGATAAAGTGTGTGACAAATTAAAAAGAAAAGGAAAATACTCTAATCCATCCCTTTGTACGTGTTTGCCTTCTGTCTGGCACAGAGGGAGTGGAGTAGTGTGTGTGTGCGTGCGTGTGTGTGCGCGTGCGTGCGTGCGTGATCATCTTACATCACAATTAATGGCTCACAGAGATGCCATTATAGATGTTATACGCGGAAGGAAGCAGGCTAAACAGGCGAGCTGCCGACGTGAATAATTAATTGGTCCTGTTGTTGTTGTTGTTGTTGTTGTTGGTGTGAAGGCCTACAGCACCCACGACATGCATCTGTTATGATTGGCCAAAAGGAAGGTCAGCTTCTTCTTAGGAGACCCCCTTAATATCCTAGTTATCCACCAGCAATTACAAGCTACCGTGAGTGAGGGTCTTGTTGCATGTTGTTTAGAGCCACGACTGATGCCAGGTTGTTGTTGTTTTTTTGGGGGGGATGGGGATCCGATGCCATTTGGAAGAGTGGAGAGAGCGATTAACAATGTTTTGACTGATTTTGTCAAAAATTGGCATCGGATTCAAATCAATTTGAAAAAACACATACACACAAATAAACGTTAGCCTAATTACACAATGACAGATGAACTGAACATCATTTTATTTAACCATTCAAACATTTTCAAAAATAAGTATTTAAAAAAAAAATCACGTTTATTTTTTTTGTTTGTTTTTACTTCTGCATGAGAACCGATACTGATGTCATTTAAAACAATAAATCCGGCCCCTAATGTTCTAATGGGACAGGTAAACACACTGTACCTATAATGTAATAATGTGACAGGGTTGCAGGTACAACAGGTATAGAGGTTGTATTAATGCCAGGTCTCTCGGTAGCTGGCCCGTATCATATCAACAGGCAGAACGAGGCCTTGAAGAACACACACAAACACACAAACAAACAAACAGCTGCCTGGGACTGATGATCAGAGCACTGGGCAGCAGACATGCTCCCAGAAACCCATGGATGTGTGTGTGGTCTCTGAATGCTGTGCGTGTGCTTGTAAGCGTGTGCTTGTGCGTGTGTGTGTGTGTGTGTCAGGAGCGGACAGCAGCAGAATAGCAAATCAAGGGAACCGTCTGTCCGCTTGGAATGACGACAAACATCACCTCCAGTGGTGGAAAGTAACTACGTAAATGTACGTACTGTACTTAAGTACAATTTTGAGGTATTTGTACTTTACTTGAGTATTTCCAATTTCCAATACTTTCTCAGATACATCTCAGATCCGAATGGTGTACTTTTTACTCCACTAAATGTATTGACTCGAGTTACTAGTTACTTTGTAGATTTTGATTATGTTTTGCAAAACATACATTAACCACTTCAGCCCCTAATATACAGTATATACTGTATACAGTACATTTCGGCCACTTGAAAATAGCCAATCTACAAGCTCAAGATGCGATGCGACGCATCGGCCTGCTGGAGACAAATTTGGAGGTATTTGTACTTTACTTGAGTATTTCCAATTTCCAATACTTTTACTTCCAATCCACTAATACATCTCAGATCCGAATATTGTACTTTCCACTCCACTACATTTATTGACTAGAGTTAATCGTTACTTTTTTGATTATGTTTTGCAAAGCATACACTAACCACTTCAGCCGCTATGTATACAGTACATTTAACCCATTTTGGGCGGGAACCCCTTTTTTTTGGTGTTAGCATTATGTTATGCTTTAGCTATCGAAAAATAGCAGATCTACAAGCTCGTAGCGCGCCACCGAGTGGCGCGCTACGAGCTTGTAGGTCTGCTATTTTTGAAAAATCGAAGAACGACTGACATAGAAACATAGCTTTTTCAGAAAACTGTCAGGATGTAGAAGACAACCACTTCAACCGCTATGTATACAGTACATTTCGGCCATTTGAAAATAGCCGATCTACGAGCTTGAGATGTGATGCTACGCATCGGCCTGGTGGAGACAAAAATAAATGAGGAAAGGAAGAGAAACGATAGAAAAATCCCAAACAGCAGAGCAAACAATGAGGCCAAACAGACTCGGAGATGGAGACGCATGCAGACTCCCAGCAGTCAGTTGATCCATTGTGGAGGAAACACAACACAATCACAACAACGCAGCAACACAACAGGTCCAGTTTCCCAGTGAACAGTGCAGTCACCATCACCGCATGGTCGAGGCACAGCGCCCAGTCTGTAGCACCAGACCACACAGGCATGTGACCAGCTGTCTGTCTCTGTGCCTCTCTCTCTCTCTCTCTGGCCTCACTCAGACCTTTACTGCATTGCTGTATGCTTGTTGGATGAATGTTGTGTAGTGTCATGGCCGCCCCAATGCATTTCCAATGGGAGTCACATGGTTTGACACAACATTTGTGTTGTATGAGGGGGAGGGGCGCAGTCGAAACACAGCCGAAAGCCATACAACAGCTTGTAGTTCAAAATGTGGACTACAAACCATGTGACTTCCATTGGAAATGCATTGGGGCGGCCATGACACTACACAACATTCATCCAATAAGCATACAGCAATGCAGT
This sequence comes from Electrona antarctica, assembly GCF_951216825.1. NCBI lineage: Eukaryota > Metazoa > Chordata > Actinopteri > Myctophiformes > Myctophidae > Electrona > Electrona antarctica. The sequence continues at coordinate 6,347 of NW_027637983.1, read as the reverse complement.
AAAGGTCTGAGTGAGGCCCTACTGTACCAACCTCCTGGCACCGAAAGTAACTAATTGCAATTACTCCTAAGTAAAGTTTTTTTTTTTTTTACTTTACTTGATTATGTTCCCTTTTCATGTGGTACTTTTCTGATTTCACTACCATTGTTTGATAGCTTTTGTTGCTATAGTTGCTTTGCTGATTTTTATTATGATTACAAAATGTAAGCCCTATTTTTATAACATTTTCCACAATTCAAACATAGCACATCTGCCGTTTTTGAAAAGAGGGTGGCACTATATTTCTATGCCAATTATTTTTTTATTTGATTTACTTTTACTCAAATAACATTGTGAATGCAGGTCATTTAACTGTTATTTAGTGTTATTTATATTGTGTGGTGTTGCTATTATCTCGTCTGTTCCTCCTGCAGGAGACTTGGCTCAGATCTGAGCACCGTTTGATTTGGCGTCAGACAGGAACCCGTCGCGACCGCACGCGCCCCACGCTGACGTCGACCCCGAGCAGGGCTCGAACCCACGACCTTCCGTGTGAAAGACGCATTCTTGTTGTTGCTAGCGTTTAGCTACGGTGTTAAGTAACAACAAATCAGAGTACTTCTTCTTCCACTACAGCCCCGGTCAGTCAATAGGGCACAACAGGGCCAGTCTAGCAGACATGTGACCAGATGTCTGTCTGTCTGTCTGTCTGTCTGTCTGTTTGTCTGTCTCACACAACCAGCGCTAGTGTCCAAACCGCCAGCCAGTCGCACGCGCACGCACACGCACACGCGCACGCGCACGCGCACACGCACACGCACACGCACACGCACACGCACACGCACACACACACACACAGGGAGTGCTGTATTCAAATGCTTCAAGGCCGTGACCACATAATAAGTGGTTCTCAGCTCACTAATGCTCATCATTATAAGATGACACAATCTCTGTCTGCTCACTCTGCGTCTCATCTGCATGAGAAACCTGCCAACCAGTGACATCATCGGGAAGGGATTCCAAGCCAATATGAATTATTACTAGCCTTTCTCTTCCTAGGAAAGTTAGCATGCTTAACCCATTTTGGGCAGGAACCCCTTTTGATGTTTTAAATATTATGTTATAATTTAGCTATTGAAAAATAGCAGATCTACAAGCTCATAGCGCGCCACCGAGTGGCGCGCTACGAGCTTGTAGGTCTGCTATTTTTGAAAAATTGTTAAAATGTGCCTCAAATCTTTCAGAAAACATTTGCAGCACTAAATGCAGCTTAATATGTTGTACAAACAAGTGTAACATATGAGGCCTTTGAAATGAAAAAGCGTTGGAGCCACTGCTCTAATTGTTTGTGTGTGTAAGAGGCAGCGACTAAGCTAGCAGGTGTTTATGACGAGTCTGTAAAAACCATTAGGATGATCGAGGGGTTTGTGCAATTTTACAGTTACCATTGTCTGAAGGGTGCCAATGAGATGGACATCACACATGCAGCGCGGGTGTTTGTGTGCGGGGCGGGTGGGTGTCACACGGGCCTCGCTGAGGACACTAAAATATCCCTGCACCCTCCCCCTCCCCCCTCCTGACACTGACAGGGAGGGATATATGACACTACGCGTGCAGCTGTCTAAATATTGCTTCTCTCTTCTCTTCCTCTACATCGAGCTAGCAGCTCTCTCTCTCGCCCAGTGCATGCGGCGCAAAGTGTTATTTACTCAAGTACTGTACTTCAGTACGGTTTTAAAGTACTTTTTTACTTTACTTTGAGTATTTCCAATGCTTTTGATACTTCATACCTTTTTATTCAACAAAGGTTTTTTTGGCCATATTATTACTCAATCTATAAGCTAATACGCAAATTCTGAAAAATGTTGAGTACTTTTACTTTGGTACAGTATACTCCAATGCCAATGCAGTGGCCGGGTCTCAAGTAAAGCCTTGAGTACATGACACTTTTTTTTACTTGTTGTAACAGAGTATTTCTACATTGTAGTATTGCTACTTTTACTTAAAAAAAAACATCTAGTACTCCTTCCACCTTTGGTCTCACCATCGCTCTCCCCCCCCCCCCCCCCATCCCTCTCGCCTTTTCTGTCTGTGTGAGCATATGGACATTTCTATCTGGCAACCGGTGCGGTGCAGTGAGGTGCGGGCCGGGGTCAGTTTTCGGAGGGGGCAACTGTTGAAGCGGAGCAAGTGGGGATGTCCGCATTTGGTGCACCGTTGTGTCAACAAGGCCAAGGCGGGTGGGGGTGGGTGGGGGGGGAAGGTGGGAGGAGAAAGACGCCTGGGAATAACTAACATTCTGCAGGGCCGGCTAGGACCACAACGTACCGCTCACTTTCAGAAGCAACCCCCCCACACACTCCTGCCGAGACCACCTGTGGTGCCACGTTAATGTTGTACGCCATGCTTGAGCACCATCACATACTGTAGCACTCCCACCGTTGTTTGGCACATCGTTGCTAGAGTATGAAACCTCCTATCTCTCCATATTTTAATATATATATATATACATATTATATATTCACGACCCTACTTGGATCATACTACAGCGTCTCACGAAAAGCATCAAAAGTGTCGCTTTGCGCCGCGCTTTGAGCTTGCAGATCTGCTACTTTGGACCTATTTTGGGAATTTTAATCCTGAAAGTTTTGGACAGTTTTTGGACAGGTTTTCACCCGACAGAAACTAAATAATATCTAGCATAATAGGACGTTCCCCACCAAGCACTGACTGTGACTTTAACTACTATTGTTCACCACTGTTGTCATCATAATACTGTACTCGTGGTGTAGCACGCTGCCATCCCCTTTTCCAAAATAGGAGATCTATACTTTACCCTCCAAAACATTTGCACCGAACACACATTTCCAGATGGGGGGTGGTCGGGTCCACACACACACATTGTGTAGGCCTACATATATCAATTTGGGGGGGGTGCTTGACATGAAAATGTGGCATGGGAGGAGAACCCAGTGGGTTTAATAGAGCCATTACAAGTCCTTCCTTTCCCATGCTGGCCCAGCTTGCAGCGAGCAGAGCGTCCCCAGGTACATGAATGTTTCATAGCCACCCTGCCTGCTCTCTTACTCAGCCGTACGGAGCCTATCTCCCGTCCCCAAGGAAGCCCCACTCACTCCGCTGTCAATTGCACTCACTTACACCTCGGCCTCCGTCGCCATTAGAGGCCATTTGTACTAACTCTGCCCACACGGTGGAGCCGCGCGCCGCCGAAAACAGCCGACCCACTAGCCCCCTGCGGTCCCTCAGTCCCTACGCTCATTCTGTAGCTCCGAGATGAGGTCCCACCGCCTTAGCCTTCCACGGCGTTTCAGAACCAGCGCATGGTTTCAACTATAGGAACATTTCTTACCCTTTTTCTGCACATCGTATCAAAAATGTTAAGGTCCGATAATGAGCTAAACTAATTTAACTTTATTCACTCGGACAAGTCGAGTGAACAGAAAGTCAGTTGGAAAATCTAATTGCGACATTTGACTAATGCTGTCTCTCCGGCTGCAACTTCCTTAACCCATTTTGGGTTGGAACCCCTTTTGGTGTTAGCATTATTTTATGCTTTAGCTATTGAAAAATAGCAGATCTACAAGCTCATAGCACGCCACCGAGTGGCGCGCTACGAGCTTGTAGGTCTGCTATTTTTGAAAAATCGAAGAACGACTGACATAGAAACATAGCTTTTTCAGAAAACTGTCAGGATGTTGAAGACATTTTTAGAATCTGATCTCAGGTCAAAATGGGTTAAAAACATGGCTAAATAAGCTATTTAAACGCTCGTTTCAACCCGTAACTTGGACTTTCTTTCCAGGAATAAAGTAAAATTAGTTTAGCTCATTAGCGGACCTTTACTTTTTGGATGCGATGTGCAGAAAAGGTTAAGAAATGTTCCTAGTGGAAACCATGCGGCGGTATACTATAACTGCCAGCCAGCAAACTGGTGCTCCAACACATAGCCGATCTACCCTCCATGGTCGTGAGCTTGTAGATCGGCTATTCTCACAACTTTTGTGTGATACGATCCGATATGTCAAAGTATAAGGCATCAATTTATGAACAATCAAAATAGACAAACATCTGAAACATGGACATACAAGTTTTCAAGCTGTGCGCTACAAACCAGCATGGGGGAGGGGAGGGGGGGGGGGGGGGGTTAGGAGGAGCATTGACAAGCCAACAGCGTCTCAATGCCAAGTGTTCTTAAGACATATTACGCTCCGGCTATTAATTAATTTGTTGGCTTGTGAAGCAGAGCATATTAGGGCGATTCATCACGGGCAGGAAATTGACAAGCTATCCGACGCCGGGCCAGGGTCTCAAAGGCATATCAGCTTTACTTGTTAGATGAAAGGAACTTCATTTGTCCAATAATATAATAAGCTTAGATGAAGTCTTTATTAGCATGGCCACCAGTGGTGGATGGTGACTACTAAGTACATTTACTCAATGACTGCACTTTAAGTGCAATGTTGAGGAGCTTTTTACTTTATTTGCGAGCTCACGTGCTCAAAGCACATGCTTGTACATCTGATATTTTTTTGCAATTATTGAGAAGATCTTGAAAGCGTGCAAACTGCTACATTTGTAGAATTGACCCTGGTTCTTAATGGTTTCAAACATAACATGCATTTAAGAATTATTTAATGCTTTCTTTAGCTATTCAAAAATAGCTATCGTGTCACATGGCTAAATATATAGCTGTGATGCAACACTAGAATAGCCTCCCTGAGGGACTCCGCACCACAATGATGTGGGCTTTTTTTTTTTTAAATCACCGCTATGTCGTGGGTTACAGTAACGCTTCTGATGAAAAGTGAAATCATATCGATCGGCAGTTTAGTAATTGCCGATCTTTATTTCCGGTCATTTTGACACCTTTTTTTTCCCCGGCCGGCGGTGAGATCAGGACATTAAGACTGACTCTGCAGAGCATTGCTGGAGCTGCCGTCCCCATGCTGTCACGGGTCAAACCGGAGCAGCGTCCCTGGCAGGGGACAACATCTGTCCGGGACGGGACACAGTAACGCTTCTGATGAAAAGTGAAATCATATCGATCGGCAGTTTAGTAATGGCCGATCTTTATTTCCGGTCATTTTGACACCTTTTTTTCCCCGGCTGGCGGTGAGATCAGGACATTAAGACTGAATCTGCAGAGCATTGCTGGAGCTGCCGTCCCCATGCTGTCACGGGTCAAATCGGAGCAGCGTCCCTGGCAGGGGACAACATCTGTCCGGGACGGGACACGTTGTACCAGCCTCAGTCAGCCTGCCTGTCCATCACACATGTTTTGGCATGTCACCAACTATCAGCCGGGGTTGGGCTTATCATGCCCTCTGAAGATATTCAGCAGCATCGGCTTGCACGCGTGCGTGTGTGTGTGTGCATGCGTGTGTGTGTGCTTGCGTGTGTGTGTGTGTGTGTGTGTGTGTGTGTGTGCACTTGTATTATTCGTGAGGGCCAATCGTCCGCACAAGTGTGTGGAAATAGAATTTGAGAAATAGAGCTGACATTGTGAGGACAGTTTTCCTGGTCGTCACAAGATAAATGTTTGTTTTATGGTGAAGACAGATATGGCTGGGGAGAGGTTAGGTTTCGTAGGGTTGTGGTTAAGAGTTGTCCCTATATTTCATACTGTCACACACACACACACACACTGAAAAATAGCTGATCTACAAGCTCATGGCTTGTTGATCTGCAACAACAAAAAAATCCCGGCTTATTTTCAATGCCCGTCCGATAATTTGATGTCCTCAGTCCTCACAAGCACATTAATACAAACCTGCGTGCGTGTGTGTGTGTGTGTGTGTGTGTGTGTGTGTGTGTGTGTGTGTGTGTGTGTGTGTGTGTGTGTGTGTGTGACTGTGTGTGTGTCCGTGCGCGCGCTGCGCTGCGTTGCGTGCGTCTGTGCAGCAAAGAGACAGCCGGGAACGCGGGGATGATGCCATGTCTATTTTTAGCCCCAGTACACTGAGTTCTCCCTGGGTGTTGTGCTGCACTGTTCCTATCCTAGGACAGACTGCCGTGGCCGGGTCATCCTGCAGCCAACGCTACGTTACGGCACGGCGGCACAGAGAGTCCAGGAGAGATGGCTCTGGGTCAGCGCAGTGACCCCGCCCCCCACCCCGCCCCCTACATCAGTGGGAGAGGCACATACAAAAGATTCCTGTCCAGTGAGACTATCTGGAAATAAAGAATCTCTCTCTCTCACTCTCTCGCTCTCTCTCTCTTGACGGATGCCATGTTCGTCCACCTCTCTCTCTCTCTCTCTGTGCGGTGACTAATGGGCTAATAGTTCAACTGTCACCCAGGGGTGTGTTATCTCTCGCGTTCACATGGGGAAGGATATACCACCCTGG
>NW_027637984.1:0-1000 GCF_951216825.1 Electrona antarctica | reverse complement strand
ATGGAGGAAGAGATGGAGAGAGGGATGGAGGGAGAGATGGAGGGAGAGATGGAGGGAGGGATGGAGGAAGAGATGGAGAGAGGGATGGAGGGAGAGATGGAGAGAGGGATGGAGGAAGAGATGGAGAGAGGGATGGAGGGAGAGATGGAGGGAGAGATGGAGGGAGGGATGGAGGAAGAGATGGAGAGAGGGATGGAGGGAGAGATGGAGGGAGAGATGGAGAGAGGGATGGAGGAAGAGATGGAGAGAGGGATGGAGGAAGAGATGGAGAGAGGGATGGAGGGAGGGATGGAGGGAGAGATGGAGGGAGGGATGGAGGGAGGGCTGGAGGGAGAGATGGAGGGAGGGATGGAGGGAGGGCTGGAGGGAGAGATGGAGGGATGGAGGGAGAGATGGAGATAGGGATGGAGGGAGGGATGGAGGGAGAGATGGAGATGGATGGAGGGAGAGATGGAGAGAGGGATGGAGGGAGAGATGGAGAGAGGGATGGAGGGAGAGATGGAGAGAGGGATGGATGGAGAGATGGAGGGAGAGATGGAGAGAGGGATGGAGGGAGAGATGGAGAGAGGGATGGAGGGAGAGATGGAGAGAGGGATGGAGGGAGAGATGGAGAGAGGGATGGAGGGAGAGATGGAGAGAGGGATGGAGGGAGAGATGGAGGGAGGGCTGGAGGGAGAGATGGAGGGAGGGATGGAGGGAGGGCTGGAGGGAGAGATGGAGGGATGGAGGGGAGAGATGGAGATAGGGATGGAGGGAGGGATGGAGGGAGAGATGGAGAGGGATGGAGGGAGAGATGGAGAGAGGGATGGAGGGAGAGATGGAGAGAGGGATGGAGGGAGAGATGGAGAGAGGGATGGAGGGAGAGATGGAGAGAGGGATGGATGGAGAGATGGAGGGAGAGATGGAGAGAGGGATGGAGGGAGAGATGGAGAGAGGGATGGAGGGAGAGATGGAGAGAGGGATGGAGGGAGAGATGGAGAGAGGGATGGAGGGAGAGATG
>NW_027637985.1:0-28335 GCF_951216825.1 Electrona antarctica | reverse complement strand
GTTTTCCAACTCCGTGCCTAAATGTCACTTTCACAGCGAAATAAGCCCAGTTTGGCCCTGTTCACTTTTGCTTAGCAGAGTCTGTATCTTCAAAACTAGACACTCTGCAGGCCTATAAGCTTGGCTGGGGGCAGAGAAGCAGAGTCTGAGCAGCTACAGGAAGGATGGAGGGGTTCAGACAAGGTTTTCCAACTCCGTGCCTAAATGTCACTTTCACAGCGAAATAAGCCCAGTTTGGCCCTGTTCACTTTTGCTTAGCAGAGTCTGTATCTTCAAAACTAGACACTCTGCAGGCCTATAAGCTTGGCTGGGGGCAGAGAAGCAGAGTCTGAGCAGCTACAGGAAGGATGGAGGGGTTCAGACAAGGTTTTCCAACTCCGTGCCTAAATGTCACTTTCACAGCGAAATAAGCCCAGTTTGGCCCTGTTCACTTTTGCTTAGCAGAGTCTGTATCTTCAAAACTAGACACTCTGCAGGCCTATAAGCTTGGCTGGGGGCAGAGAAGCAGAGTCTGAGCAGCTACAGGAAGGATGGAGGGGTTCAGACAAGGTTTTCCAAGTCCGTGCCTAAATGTCACTTTCACAGCGAAATAAGCCCAGTTTGGCCCTGTTCACTTTTGCTTAGCAGAGTCTGTATCTTCAAAACTAGACACTCTGCAGGCCTATATCAGCCCAATATCAATATCAGCCCAATATCAATATCAGCCCAATATCAGCATCAGCCCAATATCAGCATCAGCCCAATATCAGCATCAGCCCAATATCAGCATCAGCCCAATATCAGCATCAGCCCAATATCAGCATCAGCCCAATATCAGCATCAGCCCAATATCAGCATCAGCCCAATATCAGCATCAGCCCAATATCAGCATCAGCCCAATATCAGCATCAGCCCAATATCAGCATCAGCCCAATATCAGCATCAGCCCAATATCAGCATCAGCCCAATATCAGCATCAGCCCAATATCAGCATCAGCCCAATATCAGCATCAGCCCAATATCAGCATCAGCCCAATATCAGCATCAGCCCAATATCAGCATCAGCCCAATATCAGCATCAGCCCAATATCAGCATCAGCCCAATATCAGCATCAGCCCAATATCAGCATCAGCCCAATATCAGCATCAGCCCAATATCAGCATCAGCCCAATATCAGCATCAGCCCAATATCAGCATCAGCCCAATATCAGCATCAGCCCAATATCAGCATCAGCCCAATATCAGCATCAGCCCAATATCAGCATCAGCCCAATATCAGCATCAGCCCAATATCAGCATCAGCCCAATATCAGCATCAGCCCAATATCAGCATCAGCCCAATATCAGCATCAGCCCAATATCAGCATCAGCCCAATATCAGCATCAGCCCAATATCAGCATCAGCCCAATATCAGCATCAGCCCAATATCAGCATCAGCCCAATATCAGCATCAGCCCAATATCAGCATCAGCCCAATATCAGCATCAGCCCAATATCAGCATCAGCCCAATATCAGCATCAGCCCAATATCAGCATCAGCCCAATATCAGCATCAGCCCAATATCAGCATCAGCCCAATATCAGCATCAGCCCAATATCAGCATCAGCCCAATATCAGCATCAGCCCAATATCAGCATCAGCCCAATATCAGCATCAGCCCAATATCAGCATCAGCCCAATATCAGCATCAGCCCAATATCAGCATCAGCCCAATATCAGCATCAGCCCAATATCAGCATCAGCCCAATATCAGCATCAGCCCAATATCAGCATCAGCCCAATATCAGCATCAGCCCAATATCAGCATCAGCCCTAGACACTCTGCAGGCCTATAAGCTTGGCTGGGGGCAGAGAAGCAGCCCAATATGATATAATATCAGCTGATGCTGATATTGGGCTGATGCTGATATTGGGCTGATGCTGATATTGGGCTGATGCTGATATTGGGCTGATGCTGATATTGGGCTGATGCTGATATTGGGCTGATGCTGATATTGGGCTGATGCTGATATTGGGCTGATGCTGATATTGGGCTGATGCTGATATTGGGCTGATGCTGATATTGGGCTGATGCTGATATTGGGCTGATGCTGATATTGGGCTGATGCTGATATTGGGCTGATGCTGATATTGGGCTGATGCTGATATTGGGCTGATGCTGATATTGGGCTGATGCTGATATTGGGCTGATGCTGATATTGGGCTGATGCTGATATTGGGCTGATGCTGATATTGGGCTGATGCTGATATTGGGCTGATGCTGATATTGGGCTGATGCTGATATTGGGCTGATGCTGATATTGGGCTGATGCTGATATTGGGCTGATGCTGATATTGGGCTGATGCTGATATTGGGCTGATGCTGATATTGGGCTGATGCTGATATTGGGCTGATGCTGATATTGGGCTGATGCTGATATTGGGCTGATGCTGATATTGGGCTGATGCTGATATTGGGCTGATGCTGATATTGGGCTGATGCTGATATTGGGCTGATGCTGATATTGGGCTGATGCTGATATTGGGCTGATGCTGATATTGGGCTGATGCTGATATTGGGCTGATGCTGATATTGGGCTGATGCTGATATTGGGCTGATGCTGATATTGGGCTGATGCTGATATTGGGCTGATGCTGATATTGGGCTGATGCTGATATTGGGCTGATGCTGATATTGGGCTGATGCTGATATTGGGCTGATGCTGATATTGGGCTGATGCTGATATTGGGCTGATGCTGATATTGGGCTGATGCTGATATTGGGCTGATGCTGATATTGGGCTGATGCTGATATTGGGCTGATGCTGATATTGGGCTGATGCTGATATTGGGCTGATGCTGATATTGGGCTGATGCTGATATTGGGCTGATGCTGATATTGGGCTGATGCTGATATTGGGCTGATATTGATATTGGGCTGATATTGATATTGGGCTGATATAGGCCTGCAGAGTGTCTAGTTTTGAAGATACAGACTCTGCTAAGCAAAAGTGAACAGGGCCAAACTGGGCTTATTTCGCTGTGAAAGTGACATTTAGGCACGGAGTTGGAAAACCTTGTCTGAACCCCTCCATCCTTCCTGTAGCTGCTCAGACTCTGCTTCTCTGCCCCCAGCCAAGCTTATAGGCCTGCAGAGTGTCTAGTTTTGAAGATACAGACTCTGCTAAGCAAAAGTGAACAGGGCCAAACTGGGCTTATTTCGCTGTGAAAGTGACATTTAGGCACGGAGTTGGAAAACCTTGTCTGAACCCCTCCATCCTTCCTGTAGCTGCTCAGACTCTGCTTCTCTGCCCCCAGCCAAGCTTATAGGCCTGCAGAGTGTCTAGTTTTGAAGATACAGACTCTGCTAAGCAAAAGTGAACAGGGCCAAACTGGGCTTATTTCGCTGTGAAAGTGACATTTAGGCACGGAGTTGGAAAACCTTGTCTGAACCCCTCCATCCTTCCTGTAGCTGCTCAGACTCTGCTTCTCTGCCCCCAGCCAAGCTTATAGGCCTGCAGAGTGTCTAGTTTTGAAGATACAGACTCTGCTAAGCAAAAGTGAACAGGGCCAAACTGGGCTTATTTCGCTGTGAAAGTGACATTTAGGCACGGAGTTGGAAAACCTTGTCTGAACCCCTCCATCCTTCCTGTAGCTGCTCAGACTCTGCTTCTCTGCCCCCAGCCAAGCTTATAGGCCTGCAGAGTGTCTAGTTTTGAAGATACAGACTCTGCTAAGCAAAAGTGAACAGGGCCAAACTGGGCTTATTTCGCTGTGAAAGTGACATTTAGGCACGGAGTTGGAAAACCTTGTCTGAACCCCTCCATCCTTCCTGTAGCTGCTCAGACTCTGCTTCTCTGCCCCCAGCCAAGCTTATAGGCCTGCAGAGTGTCTAGTTTTGAAGATACAGACTCTGCTAAGCAAAAGTGAACAGGGCCAAACTGGGCTTATTTCGCTGTGAAAGTGACATTTAGGCACGGAGTTGGAAAACCTTGTCTGAACCCCTCCATCCTTCCTGTAGCTGCTCAGACTCTGCTTCTCTGCCCCCAGCCAAGCTTATAGGCCTGCAGAGTGTCTAGTTTTGAAGATACAGACTCTGCTAAGCAAAAGTGAACAGGGCCAAACTGGGCTTATTTCGCTGTGAAAGTGACATTTAGGCACGGAGTTGGAAAACCTTGTCTGAACCCCTCCATCCTTCCTGTAGCTGCTCAGACTCTGCTTCTCTGCCCCCAGCCAAGCTTATAGGCCTGCAGAGTGTCTAGTTTTGAAGATACAGACTCTGCTAAGCAAAAGTGAACAGGGCCAAACTGGGCTTATTTCGCTGTGAAAGTGACATTTAGGCACGGAGTTGGAAAACCTTGTCTGAACCCCTCCATCCTTCCTGTAGCTGCTCAGACTCTGCTTCTCTGCCCCCAGCCAAGCTTATAGGCCTGCAGAGTGTCTAGTTTTGAAGATACAGACTCTGCTAAGCAAAAGTGAACAGGGCCAAACTGGGCTTATTTCGCTGTGAAAGTGACATTTAGGCACGGAGTTGGAAAACCTTGTCTGAACCCCTCCATCCTTCCTGTAGCTGCTCAGACTCTGCTTCTCTGCCCCCAGCCAAGCTTATAGGCCTGCAGAGTGTCTAGTTTTGAAGATACAGACTCTGCTAAGCAAAAGTGAACAGGGCCAAACTGGGCTTATTTCGCTGTGAAAGTGACATTTAGGCACGGAGTTGGAAAACCTTGTCTGAACCCCTCCATCCTTCCTGTAGCTGCTCAGACTCTGCTTCTCTGCCCCCAGCCAAGCTTATAGGCCTGCAGAGTGTCTAGTTTTGAAGATACAGACTCTGCTAAGCAAAAGTGAACAGGGCCAAACTGGGCTTATTTCGCTGTGAAAGTGACATTTAGGCACGGAGTTGGAAAACCTTGTCTGAACCCCTCCATCCTTCCTGTAGCTGCTCAGACTCTGCTTCTCTGCCCCCAGCCAAGCTTATAGGCCTGCAGAGTGTCTAGTTTTGAAGATACAGACTCTGCTAAGCAAAAGTGAACAGGGCCAAACTGGGCTTATTTCGCTGTGAAAGTGACATTTAGGCACGGAGTTGGAAAACCTTGTCTGAACCCCTCCATCCTTCCTGTAGCTGCTCAGACTCTGCTTCTCTGCCCCCAGCCAAGCTTATAGGCCTGCAGAGTGTCTAGTTTTGAAGATACAGACTCTGCTAAGCAAAAGTGAACAGGGCCAAACTGGGCTTATTTCGCTGTGAAAGTGACATCGAAATTTCACAGCGAAATAAGCCCAGTTTGGCCCTGTTCACTTTTGCTTAGCAGAGTCTGTATCTTCAAAACTAGACACTCTGCAGGCCTATAAGCTTGGCTGGGGGCAGAGAAGCAGAGTCTGAGCAGCTACAGGAAGGATGGAGGGGTTCAGACAAGGTTTTCCAACTCCGTGCCTAAATGTCACTTTCACAGCGAAATAAGCCCAGTTTGGCCCTGTTCACTTTTGCTTAGCAGAGTCTGTATCTTCAAAACTAGACACTCTGCAGGCCTATAAGCTTGGCTGGGGGCAGAGAAGCAGAGTCTGAGCAGCTACAGGAAGGATGGAGGGGTTCAGACAAGGTTTTCCAACTCCGTGCCTAAATGTCACTTTCACAGCGAAATAAGCCCAGTTTGGCCCTGTTCACTTTTGCTTAGCAGAGTCTGTATCTTCAAAACTAGACACTCTGCAGGCCTATAAGCTTGGCTGGGGGCAGAGAAGCAGAGTCTGAGCAGCTACAGGAAGGATGGAGGGGTTCAGACAAGGTTTTCCAACTCCGTGCCTAAATGTCACTTTCACAGCGAAATAAGCCCAGTTTGGCCCTGTTCACTTTTGCTTAGCAGAGTCTGTATCTTCAAAACTAGACACTCTGCAGGCCTATAAGCTTGGCTGGGGGCAGAGAAGCAGAGTCTGAGCAGCTACAGGAAGGATGGAGGGGTTCAGACAAGGTTTTCCAACTCCGTGCCTAAATGTCACTTTCACAGCGAAATAAGCCCAGTTTGGCCCTGTTCACTTTTGCTTAGCAGAGTCTGTATCTTCAAAACTAGACACTCTGCAGGCCTATAAGCTTGGCTGGGGGCAGAGAAGCAGAGTCTGAGCAGCTACAGGAAGGATGGAGGGGTTCAGACAAGGTTTTCCAACTCCGTGCCTAAATGTCACTTTCACAGCGAAATAAGCCCAGTTTGGCCCTGTTCACTTTTGCTTAGCAGAGTCTGTATCTTCAAAACTAGACACTCTGCAGGCCTATAAGCTTGGCTGGGGGCAGAGAAGCAGAGTCTGAGCAGCTACAGGAAGGATGGAGGGGTTCAGACAAGGTTTTCCAAGTCCGTGCCTAAATGTCACTTTCACAGCGAAATAAGCCCAGTTTGGCCCTGTTCACTTTTGCTTAGCAGAGTCTGTATCTTCAAAACTAGACACTCTGCAGGCCTATATCAGCCCAATATCAATATCAGCCCAATATCAATATCAGCCCAATATCAGCATCAGCCCAATATCAGCATCAGCCCAATATCAGCATCAGCCCAATATCAGCATCAGCCCAATATCAGCATCAGCCCAATATCAGCATCAGCCCAATATCAGCATCAGCCCAATATCAGCATCAGCCCAATATCAGCATCAGCCCAATATCAGCATCAGCCCAATATCAGCATCAGCCCAATATCAGCATCAGCCCAATATCAGCATCAGCCCAATATCAGCATCAGCCCAATATCAGCATCAGCCCAATATCAGCATCAGCCCAATATCAGCATCAGCCCAATATCAGCATCAGCCCAATATCAGCATCAGCCCAATATCAGCATCAGCCCAATATCAGCATCAGCCCAATATCAGCATCAGCCCAATATCAGCATCAGCCCAATATCAGCATCAGCCCAATATCAGCATCAGCCCAATATCAGCATCAGCCCTAGACACTCTGCAGGCCTATAAGCTTGGCTGGGGGCAGAGAAGCAGCCCAATATGATATAATATCAGCTGATGCTGATATTGGGCTGATGCTGATATTGGGCTGATGCTGATATTGGGCTGATGCTGATATTGGGCTGATGCTGATATTGGGCTGATGCTGATATTGGGCTGATGCTGATATTGGGCTGATGCTGATATTGGGCTGATGCTGATATTGGGCTGATGCTGATATTGGGCTGATGCTGATATTGGGCTGATGCTGATATTGGGCTGATGCTGATATTGGGCTGATGCTGATATTGGGCTGATGCTGATATTGGGCTGATGCTGATATTGGGCTGATGCTGATATTGGGCTGATGCTGATATTGGGCTGATGCTGATATTGGGCTGATGCTGATATTGGGCTGATGCTGATATTGGGCTGATGCTGATATTGGGCTGATGCTGATATTGGGCTGATGCTGATATTGGGCTGATGCTGATATTGGGCTGATGCTGATATTGGGCTGATGCTGATATTGGGCTGATGCTGATATTGGGCTGATGCTGATATTGGGCTGATGCTGATATTGGGCTGATGCTGATATTGGGCTGATGCTGATATTGGGCTGATGCTGATATTGGGCTGATGCTGATATTGGGCTGATGCTGATATTGGGCTGATGCTGATATTGGGCTGATGCTGATATTGGGCTGATGCTGATATTGGGCTGATGCTGATATTGGGCTGATATTGATATTGGGCTGATATTGATATTGGGCTGATATAGGCCTGCAGAGTGTCTAGTTTTGAAGATACAGACTCTGCTAAGCAAAAGTGAACAGGGCCAAACTGGGCTTATTTCGCTGTGAAAGTGACATTTAGGCACGGACTTGGAAAACCTTGTCTGAACCCCTCCATCCTTCCTGTAGCTGCTCAGACTCTGCTTCTCTGCCCCCAGCCAAGCTTATAGGCCTGCAGAGTGTCTAGTTTTGAAGATACAGACTCTGCTAAGCAAAAGTGAACAGGGCCAAACTGGGCTTATTTCGCTGTGAAAGTGACATTTAGGCACGGAGTTGGAAAACCTTGTCTGAACCCCTCCATCCTTCCTGTAGCTGCTCAGACTCTGCTTCTCTGCCCCCAGCCAAGCTTATAGGCCTGCAGAGTGTCTAGTTTTGAAGATACAGACTCTGCTAAGCAAAAGTGAACAGGGCCAAACTGGGCTTATTTCGCTGTGAAAGTGACATTTAGGCACGGAGTTGGAAAACCTTGTCTGAACCCCTCCATCCTTCCTGTAGCTGCTCAGACTCTGCTTCTCTGCCCCCAGCCAAGCTTATAGGCCTGCAGAGTGTCTAGTTTTGAAGATACAGACTCTGCTAAGCAAAAGTGAACAGGGCCAAACTGGGCTTATTTCGCTGTGAAAGTGACATTTAGGCACGGAGTTGGAAAACCTTGTCTGAACCCCTCCATCCTTCCTGTAGCTGCTCAGACTCTGCTTCTCTGCCCCCAGCCAAGCTTATAGGCCTGCAGAGTGTCTAGTTTTGAAGATACAGACTCTGCTAAGCAAAAGTGAACAGGGCCAAACTGGGCTTATTTCGCTGTGAAAGTGACATTTAGGCACGGAGTTGGAAAACCTTGTCTGAACCCCTCCATCCTTCCTGTAGCTGCTCAGACTCTGCTTCTCTGCCCCCAGCCAAGCTTATAGGCCTGCAGAGTGTCTAGTTTTGAAGATACAGACTCTGCTAAGCAAAAGTGAACAGGGCCAAACTGGGCTTATTTCGCTGTGAAAGTGACATTTAGGCACGGAGTTGGAAAACCTTGTCTGAACCCCTCCATCCTTCCTGTAGCTGCTCAGACTCTGCTTCTCTGCCCCCAGCCAAGCTTATAGGCCTGCAGAGTGTCTAGTTTTGAAGATACAGACTCTGCTAAGCAAAAGTGAACAGGGCCAAACTGGGCTTATTTCGCTGTGAAAGTGACATTTAGGCACGGAGTTGGAAAACCTTGTCTGAACCCCTCCATCCTTCCTGTAGCTGCTCAGACTCTGCTTCTCTGCCCCCAGCCAAGCTTATAGGCCTGCAGAGTGTCTAGTTTTGAAGATACAGACTCTGCTAAGCAAAAGTGAACAGGGCCAAACTGGGCTTATTTCGCTGTGAAAGTGACATTTAGGCACGGAGTTGGAAAACCTTGTCTGAACCCCTCCATCCTTCCTGTAGCTGCTCAGACTCTGCTTCTCTGCCCCCAGCCAAGCTTATAGGCCTGCAGAGTGTCTAGTTTTGAAGATACAGACTCTGCTAAGCAAAAGTGAACAGGGCCAAACTGGGCTTATTTCGCTGTGAAAGTGACATTTAGGCACGGAGTTGGAAAACCTTGTCTGAACCCCTCCATCCTTCCTGTAGCTGCTCAGACTCTGCTTCTCTGCCCCCAGCCAAGCTTATAGGCCTGCAGAGTGTCTAGTTTTGAAGATACAGACTCTGCTAAGCAAAAGTGAACAGGGCCAAACTGGGCTTATTTCGCTGTGAAAGTGACATTTAGGCACGGAGTTGGAAAACCTTGTCTGAACCCCTCCATCCTTCCTGTAGCTGCTCAGACTCTGCTTCTCTGCCCCCAGCCAAGCTTATAGGCCTGCAGAGTGTCTAGTTTTGAAGATACAGACTCTGCTAAGCAAAAGTGAACAGGGCCAAACTGGGCTTATTTCGCTGTGAAAGTGACATTTAGGCACGGAGTTGGAAAACCTTGTCTGAACCCCTCCATCCTTCCTGTAGCTGCTCAGACTCTGCTTCTCTGCCCCCAGCCAAGCTTATAGGCCTGCAGAGTGTCTAGTTTTGAAGATACAGACTCTGCTAAGCAAAAGTGAACAGGGCCAAACTGGGCTTATTTCGCTGTGAAAGTGACATTTAGGCACGGAGTTGGAAAACCTTGTCTGAACCCCTCCATCCTTCCTGTAGCTGCTCAGACTCTGCTTCTCTGCCCCCAGCCAAGCTTATAGGCCTGCAGAGTGTCTAGTTTTGAAGATACAGACTCTGCTAAGCAAAAGTGAACAGGGCCAAACTGGGCTTATTTCGCTGTGAAAGTGACATTTAGGCACGGAGTTGGAAAACCTTGTCTGAACCCCTCCATCCTTCCTGTAGCTGCTCAGACTCTGCTTCTCTGCCCCCAGCCAAGCTTATAGGCCTGCAGAGTGTCTAGTTTTGAAGATACAGACTCTGCTAAGCAAAAGTGAACAGGGCCAAACTGGGCTTATTTCGCTGTGAAAGTGACATCGAAATTTCACAGCGAAATAAGCCCAGTTTGGCCCTGTTCACTTTTGCTTAGCAGAGTCTGTATCTTCAAAACTAGACACTCTGCAGGCCTATAAGCTTGGCTGGGGGCAGAGAAGCAGAGTCTGAGCAGCTACAGGAAGGATGGAGGGGTTCAGACAAGGTTTTCCAACTCCGTGCCTAAATGTCACTTTCACAGCGAAATAAGCCCAGTTTGGCCCTGTTCACTTTTGCTTAGCAGAGTCTGTATCTTCAAAACTAGACACTCTGCAGGCCTATAAGCTTGGCTGGGGGCAGAGAAGCAGAGTCTGAGCAGCTACAGGAAGGATGGAGGGGTTCAGACAAGGTTTTCCAACTCCGTGCCTAAATGTCACTTTCACAGCGAAATAAGCCCAGTTTGGCCCTGTTCACTTTTGCTTAGCAGAGTCTGTATCTTCAAAACTAGACACTCTGCAGGCCTATAAGCTTGGCTGGGGGCAGAGAAGCAGAGTCTGAGCAGCTACAGGAAGGATGGAGGGGTTCAGACAAGGTTTTCCAACTCCGTGCCTAAATGTCACTTTCACAGCGAAATAAGCCCAGTTTGGCCCTGTTCACTTTTGCTTAGCAGAGTCTGTATCTTCAAAACTAGACAATCTGCAGGCCTATAAGCTTGGCTGGGGGCAGAGAAGCAGAGTCTGAGCAGCTACAGGAAGGATGGAGGGGTTCAGACAAGGTTTTCCAACTCCGTGCCTAAATGTCACTTTCACAGCGAAATAAGCCCAGTTTGGCCCTGTTCACTTTTGCTTAGCAGAGTCTGTATCTTCAAAACTAGACACTCTGCAGGCCTATAAGCTTGGCTGGGGGCAGAGAAGCAGAGTCTGAGCAGCTACAGGAAGGATGGAGGGGTTCAGACAAGGTTTTCCAACTCCGTGCCTAAATGTCACTTTCACAGCGAAATAAGCCCAGTTTGGCCCTGTTCACTTTTGCTTAGCAGAGTCTGTATCTTCAAAACTAGACACTCTGCAGGCCTATAAGCTTGGCTGGGGGCAGAGAAGCAGAGTCTGAGCAGCTACAGGAAGGATGGAGGGGTTCAGACAAGGTTTTCCAACTCCGTGCCTAAATGTCACTTTCACAGCGAAATAAGCCCAGTTTGGCCCTGTTCACTTTTGCTTAGCAGAGTCTGTATCTTCAAAACTAGACACTCTGCAGGCCTATAAGCTTGGCTGGGGGCAGAGAAGCAGAGTCTGAGCAGCTACAGGAAGGATGGAGGGGTTCAGACAAGGTTTTCCAACTCCGTGCCTAAATGTCACTTTCACAGCGAAATAAGCCCAGTTTGGCCCTGTTCACTTTTGCTTAGCAGAGTCTGTATCTTCAAAACTAGACACTCTGCAGGCCTATAAGCTTGGCTGGGGGCAGAGAAGCAGAGTCTGAGCAGCTACAGGAAGGATGGAGGGGTTCAGACAAGGTTTCCAATATCAGCATCAGCCCAATATCAGCATCAGCCCAATATCAGCATCAGCCCAATATCAGCATCAGCCCAATATCAGCATCAGCCCAATATCAGCATCAGCCCAATATCAGCATCAGCCCAATATCAGCATCAGCCCAATATCAGCATCAGCCCAATATCAGCATCAGCCCAATATCAGCATCAGCCCAATATCAGCATCAGCCCAATATCAGCATCAGCCCAATATCAGCATCAGCCCAATATCAGCATCAGCCCAATATCAGCATCAGCCCAATATCAGCATCAGCCCAATATCAGCATCAGCCCAATATCAGCATCAGCCCAATATCAGCATCAGCCCAATATCAGCATCAGCCCAATATCAGCATCAGCCCAATATCAGCATCAGCCCAATATCAGCATCAGCCCAATATCAGCATCAGCCCAATATCAGCATCAGCCCAATATCAGCATCAGCCCAATATCAGCATCAGCCCAATATCAGCATCAGCCCAATATCAGCATCAGCCCAATATCAGCATCAGCCCAATATCAGCATCAGCCCAATATCAGCATCAGCCCAATATCAGCATCAGCCCAATATCAGCATCAGCCCAATATCAGCATCAGCCCAATATCAGCATCAGCCCAATATCAGCATCAGCCCAATATCAGCATCAGCCCAATATCAGCATCAGCCCAATATCAGCATCAGCCCAATATCAGCATCAGCCCAATATCAGCATCAGCCCAATATCAGCATCAGCCCAATATCAGCATCAGCCCAATATCAGCATCAGCCCAATATCAGCATCAGCCCAATATCAGCATCAGCCCAATATCAGCATCAGCCCAATATCAGCATCAGCCCAATATCAGCATCAGCCCTAGACACTCTGCAGGCCTATAAGCTTGGCTGGGGGCAGAGAAGCAGCCCAATATGATATAATATCAGCTGATGCTGATATTGGGCTGATGCTGATATTGGGCTGATGCTGATATTGGGCTGATGCTGATATTGGGCTGATGCTGATATTGGGCTGATGCTGATATTGGGCTGATGCTGATATTGGGCTGATGCTGATATTGGGCTGATGCTGATATTGGGCTGATGCTGATATTGGGCTGATGCTGATATTGGGCTGATGCTGATATTGGGCTGATGCTGATATTGGGCTGATGCTGATATTGGGCTGATGCTGATATTGGGCTGATGCTGATATTGGGCTGATGCTGATATTGGGCTGATGCTGATATTGGGCTGATGCTGATATTGGGCTGATGCTGATATTGGGCTGATGCTGATATTGGGCTGATGCTGATATTGGGCTGATGCTGATATTGGGCTGATGCTGATATTGGGCTGATGCTGATATTGGGCTGATGCTGATATTGGGCTGATGCTGATATTGGGCTGATGCTGATATTGGGCTGATGCTGATATTGGGCTGATGCTGATATTGGGCTGATGCTGATATTGGGCTGATGCTGATATTGGGCTGATGCTGATATTGGGCTGATGCTGATATTGGGCTGATGCTGATATTGGGCTGATGCTGATATTGGGCTGATGCTGATATTGGGCTGATGCTGATATTGGGCTGATGCTGATATTGGGCTGATGCTGATATTGGGCTGATGCTGATATTGGGCTGATGCTGATATTGGGCTGATGCTGATATTGGGCTGATGCTGATATTGGGCTGATGCTGATATTGGGCTGATATTGATATTGGGCTGATATTGATATTGGGCTGATATAGGCCTGCAGAGTGTCTGTTTTGAAGATACAGACTCTGCTAAGCAAAAGTGAACAGGGCCAAACTGGGCTTATTTCGCTGTGAAAGTGACATTTAGGCACGGACTTGGAAAACCTTGTCTGAACCCCTCCATCCTTCCTGTAGCTGCTCAGACTCTGCTTCTCTGCCCCCAGCCAAGCTTATAGGCCTGCAGAGTGTCTAGTTTTGAAGATACAGACTCTGCTAAGCAAAAGTGAACAGGGCCAAACTGGGCTTATTTCGCTGTGAAAGTGACATTTAGGCACGGAGTTGGAAAACCTTGTCTGAACCCCTCCATCCTTCCTGTAGCTGCTCAGACTCTGCTTCTCTGCCCCCAGCCAAGCTTATAGGCCTGCAGAGTGTCTAGTTTTGAAGATACAGACTCTGCTAAGCAAAAGTGAACAGGGCCAAACTGGGCTTATTTCGCTGTGAAAGTGACATTTAGGCACGGAGTTGGAAAACCTTGTCTGAACCCCTCCATCCTTCCTGTAGCTGCTCAGACTCTGCTTCTCTGCCCCCAGCCAAGCTTATAGGCCTGCAGAGTGTCTAGTTTTGAAGATACAGACTCTGCTAAGCAAAAGTGAACAGGGCCAAACTGGGCTTATTTCGCTGTGAAAGTGACATTTAGGCACGGAGTTGGAAAACCTTGTCTGAACCCCTCCATCCTTCCTGTAGCTGCTCAGACTCTGCTTCTCTGCCCCCAGCCAAGCTTATAGGCCTGCAGAGTGTCTAGTTTTGAAGATACAGACTCTGCTAAGCAAAAGTGAACAGGGCCAAACTGGGCTTATTTCGCTGTGAAAGTGACATTTAGGCACGGAGTTGGAAAACCTTGTCTGAACCCCTCCATCCTTCCTGTAGCTGCTCAGACTCTGCTTCTCTGCCCCCAGCCAAGCTTATAGGCCTGCAGAGTGTCTAGTTTTGAAGATACAGACTCTGCTAAGCAAAAGTGAACAGGGCCAAACTGGGCTTATTTCGCTGTGAAAGTGACATTTAGGCACGGAGTTGGAAAACCTTGTCTGAACCCCTCCATCCTTCCTGTAGCTGCTCAGACTCTGCTTCTCTGCCCCCAGCCAAGCTTATAGGCCTGCAGAGTGTCTAGTTTTGAAGATACAGACTCTGCTAAGCAAAAGTGAACAGGGCCAAACTGGGCTTATTTCGCTGTGAAAGTGACATTTAGGCACGGAGTTGGAAAACCTTGTCTGAACCCCTCCATCCTTCCTGTAGCTGCTCAGACTCTGCTTCTCTGCCCCCAGCCAAGCTTATAGGCCTGCAGAGTGTCTAGTTTTGAAGATACAGACTCTGCTAAGCAAAAGTGAACAGGGCCAAACTGGGCTTATTTCGCTGTGAAAGTGACATTTAGGCACGGAGTTGGAAAACCTTGTCTGAACCCCTCCATCCTTCCTGTAGCTGCTCAGACTCTGCTTCTCTGCCCCCAGCCAAGCTTATAGGCCTGCAGAGTGTCTAGTTTTGAAGATACAGACTCTGCTAAGCAAAAGTGAACAGGGCCAAACTGGGCTTATTTCGCTGTGAAAGTGACATTTAGGCACGGAGTTGGAAAACCTTGTCTGAACCCCTCCATCCTTCCTGTAGCTGCTCAGACTCTGCTTCTCTGCCCCCAGCCAAGCTTATAGGCCTGCAGAGTGTCTAGTTTTGAAGATACAGACTCTGCTAAGCAAAAGTGAACAGGGCCAAACTGGGCTTATTTCGCTGTGAAAGTGACATTTAGGCACGGAGTTGGAAAACCTTGTCTGAACCCCTCCATCCTTCCTGTAGCTGCTCAGACTCTGCTTCTCTGCCCCCAGCCAAGCTTATAGGCCTGCAGAGTGTCTAGTTTTGAAGATACAGACTCTGCTAAGCAAAAGTGAACAGGGCCAAACTGGGCTTATTTCGCTGTGAAAGTGACATTTAGGCACGGAGTTGGAAAACCTTGTCTGAACCCCTCCATCCTTCCTGTAGCTGCTCAGACTCTGCTTCTCTGCCCCCAGCCAAGCTTATAGGCCTGCAGAGTGTCTAGTTTTGAAGATACAGACTCTGCTAAGCAAAAGTGAACAGGGCCAAACTGGGCTTATTTCGCTGTGAAAGTGACATTTAGGCACGGAGTTGGAAAACCTTGTCTGAACCCCTCCATCCTTCCTGTAGCTGCTCAGACTCTGCTTCTCTGCCCCCAGCCAAGCTTATAGGCCTGCAGAGTGTCTAGTTTTGAAGATACAGACTCTGCTAAGCAAAAGTGAACAGGGCCAAACTGGGCTTATTTCGCTGTGAAAGTGACATTTAGGCACGGAGTTGGAAAACCTTGTCTGAACCCCTCCATCCTTCCTGTAGCTGCTCAGACTCTGCTTCTCTGCCCCCAGCCAAGCTTATAGGCCTGCAGAGTGTCTAGTTTTGAAGATACAGACTCTGCTAAGCAAAAGTGAACAGGGCCAAACTGGGCTTATTTCGCTGTGAAAGTGACATTTAGGCACGGAGTTGGAAAACCTTGTCTGAACCCCTCCATCCTTCCTGTAGCTGCTCAGACTCTGCTTCTCTGCCCCCAGCCAAGCTTATAGGCCTGCAGAGTGTCTAGTTTTGAAGATACAGACTCTGCTAAGCAAAAGTGAACAGGGCCAAACTGGGCTTATTTCGCTGTGAAAGTGACATTTAGGCACGGAGTTGGAAAACCTTGTCTGAACCCCTCCATCCTTCCTGTAGCTGCTCAGACTCTGCTTCTCTGCCCCCAGCCAAGCTTATAGGCCTGCAGAGTGTCTAGTTTTGAAGATACAGACTCTGCTAAGCAAAAGTGAACAGGGCCAAACTGGGCTTATTTCGCTGTGAAAGTGACATTTAGGCACGGAGTTGGAAAACCTTGTCTGAACCCCTCCATCCTTCCTGTAGCTGCTCAGACTCTGCTTCTCTGCCCCCAGCCAAGCTTATAGGCCTGCAGAGTGTCTAGTTTTGAAGATACAGACTCTGCTAAGCAAAAGTGAACAGGGCCAAACTGGGCTTATTTCGCTGTGAAAGTGACATTTAGGCACGGAGTTGGAAAACCTTGTCTGAACCCCTCCATCCTTCCTGTAGCTGCTCAGACTCTGCTTCTCTGCCCCCAGCCAAGCTTATAGGCCTGCAGAGTGTCTAGTTTTGAAGATACAGACTCTGCTAAGCAAAAGTGAACAGGGCCAAACTGGGCTTATTTCGCTGTGAAAGTGACATTTAGGCACGGAGTTGGAAAACCTTGTCTGAACCCCTCCATCCTTCCTGTAGCTGCTCAGACTCTGCTTCTCTGCCCCCAGCCAAGCTTATAGGCCTGCAGAGTGTCTAGTTTTGAAGATACAGACTCTGCTAAGCAAAAGTGAACAGGGCCAAACTGGGCTTATTTCGCTGTGAAAGTGACATTTAGGCACGGAGTTGGAAAACCTTGTCTGAACCCCTCCATCCTTCCTGTAGCTGCTCAGACTCTGCTTCTCTGCCCCCAGCCAAGCTTATAGGCCTGCAGAGTGTCTAGTTTTGAAGATACAGACTCTGCTAAGCAAAAGTGAACAGGGCCAAACTGGGCTTATTTCGCTGTGAAAGTGACATTTAGGCACGGAGTTGGAAAACCTTGTCTGAACCCCTCCATCCTTCCTGTAGCTGCTCAGACTCTGCTTCTCTGCCCCCAGCCAAGCTTATAGGCCTGCAGAGTGTCTAGTTTTGAAGATACAGACTCTGCTAAGCAAAAGTGAACAGGGCCAAACTGGGCTTATTTCGCTGTGAAAGTGACATTTAGGCACGGAGTTGGAAAACCTTGTCTGAACCCCTCCATCCTTCCTGTAGCTGCTCAGACTCTGCTTCTCTGCCCCCAGCCAAGCTTATAGGCCTGCAGAGTGTCTAGTTTTGAAGATACAGACTCTGCTAAGCAAAAGTGAACAGGGCCAAACTGGGCTTATTTCGCTGTGAAAGTGACATTTAGGCACGGAGTTGGAAAACCTTGTCTGAACCCCTCCATCCTTCCTGTAGCTGCTCAGACTCTGCTTCTCTGCCCCCAGCCAAGCTTATAGGCCTGCAGAGTGTCTAGTTTTGAAGATACAGACTCTGCTAAGCAAAAGTGAACAGGGCCAAACTGGGCTTATTTCGCTGTGAAAGTGACATTTAGGCACGGAGTTGGAAAACCTTGTCTGAACCCCTCCATCCTTCCTGTAGCTGCTCAGACTCTGCTTCTCTGCCCCCAGCCAAGCTTATAGGCCTGCAGAGTGTCTAGTTTTGAAGATACAGACTCTGCTAAGCAAAAGTGAACAGGGCCAAACTGGGCTTATTTCGCTGTGAAAGTGACATTTAGGCACGGAGTTGGAAAACCTTGTCTGAACCCCTCCATCCTTCCTGTAGCTGCTCAGACTCTGCTTCTCTGCCCCCAGCCAAGCTTATAGGCCTGCAGAGTGTCTAGTTTTGAAGATACAGACTCTGCTAAGCAAAAGTGAACAGGGCCAAACTGGGCTTATTTCGCTGTGAAAGTGACATTTAGGCACGGAGTTGGAAAACCTTGTCTGAACCCCTCCATCCTTCCTGTAGCTGCTCAGACTCTGCTTCTCTGCCCCCAGCCAAGCTTATAGGCCTGCAGAGTGTCTAGTTTTGAAGATACAGACTCTGCTAAGCAAAAGTGAACAGGGCCAAACTGGGCTTATTTCGCTGTGAAAGTGACATTTAGGCACGGAGTTGGAAAACCTTGTCTGAACCCCTCCATCCTTCCTGTAGCTGCTCAGACTCTGCTTCTCTGCCCCCAGCCAAGCTTATAGGCCTGCAGAGTGTCTAGTTTTGAAGATACAGACTCTGCTAAGCAAAAGTGAACAGGGCCAAACTGGGCTTATTTCGCTGTGAAAGTGACATCGAAATTTCACAGCGAAATAAGCCCAGTTTGGCCCTGTTCACTTTTGCTTAGCAGAGTCTGTATCTTCAAAACTAGACACTCTGCAGGCCTATAAGCTTGGCTGGGGGCAGAGAAGCAGAGTCTGAGCAGCTACAGGAAGGATGGAGGGGTTCAGACAAGGTTTTCCAACTCCGTGCCTAAATGTCACTTTCACAGCGAAATAAGCCCAGTTTGGCCCTGTTCACTTTTGCTTAGCAGAGTCTGTATCTTCAAAACTAGACACTCTGCAGGCCTATAAGCTTGGCTGGGGGCAGAGAAGCAGAGTCTGAGCAGCTACAGGAAGGATGGAGGGGTTCAGACAAGGTTTTCCAACTCCGTGCCTAAATGTCACTTTCACAGCGAAATAAGCCCAGTTTGGCCCTGTTCACTTTTGCTTAGCAGAGTCTGTATCTTCAAAACTAGACACTCTGCAGGCCTATAAGCTTGGCTGGGGGCAGAGAAGCAGAGTCTGAGCAGCTACAGGAAGGATGGAGGGGTTCAGACAAGGTTTTCCAACTCCGTGCCTAAATGTCACTTTCACAGCGAAATAAGCCCAGTTTGGCCCTGTTCACTTTTGCTTAGCAGAGTCTGTATCTTCAAAACTAGACACTCTGCAGGCCTATAAGCTTGGCTGGGGGCAGAGAAGCAGAGTCTGAGCAGCTACAGGAAGGATGGAGGGGTTCAGACAAGGTTTTCCAACTCCGTGCCTAAATGTCACTTTCACAGCGAAATAAGCCCAGTTTGGCCCTGTTCACTTTTGCTTAGCAGAGTCTGTATCTTCAAAACTAGACACTCTGCAGGCCTATAAGCTTGGCTGGGGGCAGAGAAGCAGAGTCTGAGCAGCTACAGGAAGGATGGAGGGGTTCAGACAAGGTTTTCCAACTCCGTGCCTAAATGTCACTTTCACAGCGAAATAAGCCCAGTTTGGCCCTGTTCACTTTTGCTTAGCAGAGTCTGTATCTTCAAAACTAGACACTCTGCAGGCCTATAAGCTTGGCTGGGGGCAGAGAAGCAGAGTCTGAGCAGCTACAGGAAGGATGGAGGGGTTCAGACAAGGTTTTCCAACTCCGTGCCTAAATGTCACTTTCACAGCGAAATAAGCCCAGTTTGGCCCTGTTCACTTTTGCTTAGCAGAGTCTGTATCTTCAAAACTAGACACTCTGCAGGCCTATAAGCTTGGCTGGGGGCAGAGAAGCAGAGTCTGAGCAGCTACAGGAAGGATGGAGGGGTTCAGACAAGGTTTTCCAACTCCGTGCCTAAATGTCACTTTCACAGCGAAATAAGCCCAGTTTGGCCCTGTTCACTTTTGCTTAGCAGAGTCTGTATCTTCAAAACTAGACACTCTGCAGGCCTATAAGCTTGGCTGGGGGCAGAGAAGCAGAGTCTGAGCAGCTACAGGAAGGATGGAGGGGTTCAGACAAGGTTTTCCAACTCCGTGCCTAAATGTCACTTTCACAGCGAAATAAGCCCAGTTTGGCCCTGTTCACTTTTGCTTAGCAGAGTCTGTATCTTCAAAACTAGACACTCTGCAGGCCTATAAGCTTGGCTGGGGGCAGAGAAGCAGAGTCTGAGCAGCTACAGGAAGGATGGAGGGGTTCAGACAAGGTTTTCCAACTCCGTGCCTAAATGTCACTTTCACAGCGAAATAAGCCCAGTTTGGCCCTGTTCACTTTTGCTTAGCAGAGTCTGTATCTTCAAAACTAGACACTCTGCAGGCCTATAAGCTTGGCTGGGGGCAGAGAAGCAGAGTCTGAGCAGCTAC
This sequence comes from Electrona antarctica, assembly GCF_951216825.1. Taxonomy (NCBI): domain Eukaryota; kingdom Metazoa; phylum Chordata; class Actinopteri; order Myctophiformes; family Myctophidae; genus Electrona; species Electrona antarctica. The sequence continues at coordinate 8,387 of NW_027637985.1, read as the reverse complement.
AGGAAGGATGGAGGGGTTCAGACAAGGTTTTCCAACTCCGTGCCTAAATGTCACTTTCACAGCGAAATAAGCCCAGTTTGGCCCTGTTCACTTTTGCTTAGCAGAGTCTGTATCTTCAAAACTAGACACTCTGCAGGCCTATAAGCTTGGCTGGGGGCAGAGAAGCAGAGTCTGAGCAGCTACAGGAAGGATGGAGGGGTTCAGACAAGGTTTTCCAACTCCGTGCCTAAATGTCACTTTCACAGCGAAATAAGCCCAGTTTGGCCCTGTTCACTTTTGCTTAGCAGAGTCTGTATCTTCAAAACTAGACACTCTGCAGGCCTATAAGCTTGGCTGGGGGCAGAGAAGCAGAGTCTGAGCAGCTACAGGAAGGATGGAGGGGTTCAGACAAGGTTTTCCAACTCCGTGCCTAAATGTCACTTTCACAGCGAAATAAGCCCAGTTTGGCCCTGTTCACTTTTGCTTAGCAGAGTCTGTATCTTCAAAACTAGACACTCTGCAGGCCTATAAGCTTGGCTGGGGGCAGAGAAGCAGAGTCTGAGCAGCTACAGGAAGGATGGAGGGGTTCAGACAAGGTTTTCCAACTCCGTGCCTAAATGTCACTTTCACAGCGAAATAAGCCCAGTTTGGCCCTGTTCACTTTTGCTTAGCAGAGTCTGTATCTTCAAAACTAGACACTCTGCAGGCCTATAAGCTTGGCTGGGGGCAGAGAAGCAGAGTCTGAGCAGCTACAGGAAGGATGGAGGGGTTCAGACAAGGTTTTCCAACTCCGTGCCTAAATGTCACTTTCACAGCGAAATAAGCCCAGTTTGGCCCTGTTCACTTTTGCTTAGCAGAGTCTGTATCTTCAAAACTAGACACTCTGCAGGCCTATAAGCTTGGCTGGGGGCAGAGAAGCAGAGTCTGAGCAGCTACAGGAAGGATGGAGGGGTTCAGACAAGGTTTTCCAACTCCGTGCCTAAATGTCACTTTCACAGCGAAATAAGCCCAGTTTGGCCCTGTTCACTTTTGCTTAGCAGAGTCTGTATCTTCAAAACTAGACACTCTGCAGGCCTATAAGCTTGGCTGGGGGCAGAGAAGCAGAGTCTGAGCAGCTACAGGAAGGATGGAGGGGTTCAGACAAGGTTTTCCAACTCCGTGCCTAAATGTCACTTTCACAGCGAAATAAGCCCAGTTTGGCCCTGTTCACTTTTGCTTAGCAGAGTCTGTATCTTCAAAACTAGACACTCTGCAGGCCTATAAGCTTGGCTGGGGGCAGAGAAGCAGAGTCTGAGCAGCTACAGGAAGGATGGAGGGGTTCAGACAAGGTTTTCCAACTCCGTGCCTAAATGTCACTTTCACAGCGAAATAAGCCCAGTTTGGCCCTGTTCACTTTTGCTTAGCAGAGTCTGTATCTTCAAAACTAGACACTCTGCAGGCCTATAAGCTTGGCTGGGGGCAGAGAAGCAGAGTCTGAGCAGCTACAGGAAGGATGGAGGGGTTCAGACAAGGTTTTCCAACTCCGTGCCTAAATGTCACTTTCACAGCGAAATAAGCCCAGTTTGGCCCTGTTCACTTTTGCTTAGCAGAGTCTGTATCTTCAAAACTAGACACTCTGCAGGCCTATAAGCTTGGCTGGGGGCAGAGAAGCAGAGTCTGAGCAGCTACAGGAAGGATGGAGGGGTTCAGACAAGGTTTTCCAACTCCGTGCCTAAATGTCACTTTCACAGCGAAATAAGCCCAGTTTGGCCCTGTTCACTTTTGCTTAGCAGAGTCTGTATCTTCAAAACTAGACACTCTGCAGGCCTATAAGCTTGGCTGGGGGCAGAGAAGCAGAGTCTGAGCAGCTACAGGAAGGATGGAGGGGTTCAGACAAGGTTTTCCAACTCCGTGCCTAAATGTCACTTTCACAGCGAAATAAGCCCAGTTTGGCCCTGTTCACTTTTGCTTAGCAGAGTCTGTATCTTCAAAACTAGACACTCTGCAGGCCTATAAGCTTGGCTGGGGGCAGAGAAGCAGAGTCTGAGCAGCTACAGGAAGGATGGAGGGGTTCAGACAAGGTTTTCCAACTCCGTGCCTAAATGTCACTTTCACAGCGAAATAAGCCCAGTTTGGCCCTGTTCACTTTTGCTTAGCAGAGTCTGTATCTTCAAAACTAGACACTCTGCAGGCCTATAAGCTTGGCTGGGGGCAGAGAAGCAGAGTCTGAGCAGCTACAGGAAGGATGGAGGGGTTCAGACAAGGTTTTCCAACTCCGTGCCTAAATGTCACTTTCACAGCGAAATAAGCCCAGTTTGGCCCTGTTCACTTTTGCTTAGCAGAGTCTGTATCTTCAAAACTAGACACTCTGCAGGCCTATAAGCTTGGCTGGGGGCAGAGAAGCAGAGTCTGAGCAGCTACAGGAAGGATGGAGGGGTTCAGACAAGGTTTTCCAACTCCGTGCCTAAATGTCACTTTCACAGCGAAATAAGCCCAGTTTGGCCCTGTTCACTTTTGCTTAGCAGAGTCTGTATCTTCAAAACTAGACACTCTGCAGGACTATAAGCTTGGCTGGGGGCAGAGAAGCAGAGTCTGAGCAGCTACAGGAAGGATGGAGGGGTTCAGACAAGGTTTTCCAACTCCGTGCCTAAATGTCACTTTCACAGCGAAATAAGCCCAGTTTGGCCCTGTTCACTTTTGCTTAGCAGAGTCTGTATCTTCAAAACTAGACACTCTGCAGGCCTATAAGCTTGGCTGGGGGCAGAGAAGCAGAGTCTGAGCAGCTACAGGAAGGATGGAGGGGTTCAGACAAGGTTTTCCAACTCCGTGCCTAAATGTCACTTTCACAGCGAAATAAGCCCAGTTTGGCCCTGTTCACTTTTGCTTAGCAGAGTCTGTATCTTCAAAACTAGACACTCTGCAGGCCTATAAGCTTGGCTGGGGGCAGAGAAGCAGAGTCTGAGCAGCTACAGGAAGGATGGAGGGGTTCAGACAAGGTTTTCCAACTCCGTGCCTAAATGTCACTTTCACAGCGAAATAAGCCCAGTTTGGCCCTGTTCACTTTTGCTTAGCAGAGTCTGTATCTTCAAAACTAGACACTCTGCAGGCCTATAAGCTTGGCTGGGGGCAGAGAAGCAGAGTCTGAGCAGCTACAGGAAGGATGGAGGGGTTCAGACAAGGTTTTCCAACTCCGTGCCTAAATGTCACTTTCACAGCGAAATAAGCCCAGTTTGGCCCTGTTCACTTTTGCTTAGCAGAGTCTGTATCTTCAAAACTAGACACTCTGCAGGCCTATAAGCTTGGCTGGGGGCAGAGAAGCAGAGTCTGAGCAGCTACAGGAAGGATGGAGGGGTTCAGACAAGGTTTTCCAACTCCGTGCCTAAATGTCACTTTCACAGCGAAATAAGCCCAGTTTGGCCCTGTTCACTTTTGCTTAGCAGAGTCTGTATCTTCAAAACTAGACACTCTGCAGGCCTATAAGCTTGGCTGGGGGCAGAGAAGCAGAGTCTGAGCAGCTACAGGAAGGATGGAGGGGTTCAGACAAGGTTTTCCAACTCCGTGCCTAAATGTCACTTTCACAGCGAAATAAGCCCAGTTTGGCCCTGTTCACTTTTGCTTAGCAGAGTCTGTATCTTCAAAACTAGACACTCTGCAGGCCTATAAGCTTGGCTGGGGGCAGAGAAGCAGAGTCTGAGCAGCTACAGGAAGGATGGAGGGGTTCAGACAAGGTTTTCCAAGTCCGTACCTAAATGTCACTTTCACAGCGAAATAAGCCCAGTTTGGCCCTGTTCACTTTTGCTTAGCAGAGTCTGTATCTTCAAAACTAGACACTCTGCAGGCCTATATCAGCCCAATATCAATATCAGCCCAATATCAATATCAGCCCAATATCAGCATCAGCCCAATATCAGCATCAGCCCAATATCAGCATCAGCCCAATATCAGCATCAGCCCAATATCAGCATCAGCCCAATATCAGCATCAGCCCAATATCAGCATCAGCCCAATATCAGCATCAGCCCAATATCAGCATCAGCCCAATATCAGCATCAGCCCAATATCAGCATCAGCCCAATATCAGCATCAGCCCAATATCAGCATCAGCCCAATATCAGCATCAGCCCAATATCAGCATCAGCCCAATATCAGCATCAGCCCAATATCAGCATCAGCCCAATATCAGCATCAGCCCAATATCAGCATCAGCCCAATATCAGCATCAGCCCAATATCAGCATCAGCCCAATATCAGCATCAGCCCAATATCAGCATCAGCCCAATATCAGCATCAGCCCAATATCAGCATCAGCCCAATATCAGCATCAGCCCAATATCAGCATCAGCCCAATATCAGCATCAGCCCAATATCAGCATCAGCCCAATATCAGCATCAGCCCAATATCAGCATCAGCCCAATATCAGCATCAGCCCAATATCAGCATCAGCCCAATATCAGCATCAGCCCAATATCAGCATCAGCCCAATATCAGCATCAGCCCAATATCAGCATCAGCCCAATATCAGCATCAGCCCAATATCAGCATCAGCCCAATATCAGCATCAGCCCAATATCAGCATCAGCCCAATATCAGCATCAGCCCAATATCAGCATCAGCCCAATATCAGCATCAGCCCAATATCAGCATCAGCCCAATATCAGCATCAGCCCAATATCAGCATCAGCCCAATATCAGCATCAGCCCAATATCAGCATCAGCCCAATATCAGCATCAGCCCAATATCAGCATCAGCCCTAGACACTCTGCAGGCCTATAAGCTTGGCTGGGGGCAGAGAAGCAGCCCAATATGATATAATATCAGCTGATGCTGATATTGGGCTGATGCTGATATTGGGCTGATGCTGATATTGGGCTGATGCTGATATTGGGCTGATGCTGATATTGGGCTGATGCTGATATTGGGCTGATGCTGATATTGGGCTGATGCTGATATTGGGCTGATGCTGATATTGGGCTGATGCTGATATTGGGCTGATGCTGATATTGGGCTGATGCTGATATTGGGCTGATGCTGATATTGGGCTGATGCTGATATTGGGCTGATGCTGATATTGGGCTGATGCTGATATTGGGCTGATGCTGATATTGGGCTGATGCTGATATTGGGCTGATGCTGATATTGGGCTGATGCTGATATTGGGCTGATGCTGATATTGGGCTGATGCTGATATTGGGCTGATGCTGATATTGGGCTGATGCTGATATTGGGCTGATGCTGATATTGGGCTGATGCTGATATTGGGCTGATGCTGATATTGGGCTGATGCTGATATTGGGCTGATGCTGATATTGGGCTGATGCTGATATTGGGCTGATGCTGATATTGGGCTGATGCTGATATTGGGCTGATGCTGATATTGGGCTGATGCTGATATTGGGCTGATGCTGATATTGGGCTGATGCTGATATTGGGCTGATGCTGATATTGGGCTGATGCTGATATTGGGCTGATGCTGATATTGGGCTGATGCTGATATTGGGCTGATGCTGATATTGGGCTGATGCTGATATTGGGCTGATGCTGATATTGGGCTGATGCTGATATTGGGCTGATGCTGATATTGGGCTGATGCTGATATTGGGCTGATGCTGATATTGGGCTGATGCTGATATTGGGCTGATGCTGATATTGGGCTGATGCTGATATTGGGCTGATGCTGATATTGGGCTGATGCTGATATTGGGCTGATGCTGATATTGGGCTGATGCTGATATTGGGCTGATGCTGATATTGGGCTGATGCTGATATTGGGCTGATGCTGATATTGGGCTGATGCTGATATTGGGCTGATGCTGATATTGGGCTGATGCTGATATTGGGCTGATGCTGATATTGGGCTGATGCTGATATTGGGCTGATGCTGATATTGGGCTGATGCTGATATTGGGCTGATGCTGATATTGGGCTGATGCTGATATTGGGCTGATGCTGATATTGGGCTGATGCTGATATTGGGCTGATGCTGATATTGGGCTGATGCTGATATTGGGCTGATGCTGATATTGGGCTGATGCTGATATTGGGCTGATGCTGATATTGGGCTGATGCTGATATTGGGCTGATGCTGATATTGGGCTGATGCTGATATTGGGCTGATGCTGATATTGGGCTGATGCTGATATTGGGCTGATGCTGATATTGGGCTGATGCTGATATTGGGCTGATGCTGATATTGGGCTGATGCTGATATTGGGCTGATGCTGATATTGGGCTGATGCTGATATTGGGCTGATGCTGATATTGGGCTGATGCTGATATTGGGCTGATGCTGATATTGGGCTGATGCTGATATTGGGCTGATGCTGATATTGGGCTGATGCTGATATTGGGCTGATGCTGATATTGGGCTGATGCTGATATTGGGCTGATGCTGATATTGGGCTGATGCTGATATTGGGCTGATGCTGATATTGGGCTGATGCTGATATTGGGCTGATGCTGATATTGGGCTGATGCTGATATTGGGCTGATGCTGATATTGGGCTGATGCTGATATTGGGCTGATGCTGATATTGGGCTGATGCTGATATTGGGCTGATGCTGATATTGGGCTGATATTGATATTGGGCTGATATTGATATTGGGCTGATATAGGCCTGCAGAGTGTCTAGTTTTGAAGATACAGACTCTGCTAAGCAAAAGTGAACAGGGCCAAACTGGGCTTATTTCGCTGTGAAAGTGAGATTTAGGCACGGACTTGGAAAACCTTGTCTGAACCCCTCCATCCTTCCTGTAGCTGCTCAGACTCTGCTTCTCTGCCCCCAGCCAAGCTTATAGGCCTGCAGAGTGTCTAGTTTTGAAGATACAGACTCTGCTAAGCAAAAGTGAACAGGGCCAAACTGGGCTTATTTCGCTGTGAAAGTGACATTTAGGCACGGAGTTGGAAAACCTTGTCTGAACCCCTCCATCCTTCCTGTAGCTGCTCAGACTCTGCTTCTCTGCCCCCAGCCAAGCTTATAGGCCTGCAGAGTGTCTAGTTTTGAAGATACAGACTCTGCTAAGCAAAAGTGAACAGGGCCAAACTGGGCTTATTTCGCTGTGAAAGTGACATTTAGGCACGGAGTTGGAAAACCTTGTCTGAACCCCTCCATCCTTCCTGTAGCTGCTCAGACTCTGCTTCTCTGCCCCCAGCCAAGCTTATAGGCCTGCAGAGTGTCTAGTTTTGAAGATACAGACTCTGCTAAGCAAAAGTGAACAGGGCCAAACTGGGCTTATTTCGCTGTGAAAGTGACATTTAGGCACGGAGTTGGAAAACCTTGTCTGAACCCCTCCATCCTTCCTGTAGCTGCTCAGACTCTGCTTCTCTGCCCCCAGCCAAGCTTATAGGCCTGCAGAGTGTCTAGTTTTGAAGATACAGACTCTGCTAAGCAAAAGTGAACAGGGCCAAACTGGGCTTATTTCGCTGTGAAAGTGACATTTAGGCACGGAGTTGGAAAACCTTGTCTGAACCCCTCCATCCTTCCTGTAGCTGCTCAGACTCTGCTTCTCTGCCCCCAGCCAAGCTTATAGGCCTGCAGAGTGTCTAGTTTTGAAGATACAGACTCTGCTAAGCAAAAGTGAACAGGGCCAAACTGGGCTTATTTCGCTGTGAAAGTGACATTTAGGCACGGAGTTGGAAAACCTTGTCTGAACCCCTCCATCCTTCCTGTAGCTGCTCAGACTCTGCTTCTCTGCCCCCAGCCAAGCTTATAGGCCTGCAGAGTGTCTAGTTTTGAAGATACAGACTCTGCTAAGCAAAAGTGAACAGGGCCAAACTGGGCTTATTTCGCTGTGAAAGTGACATTTAGGCACGGAGTTGGAAAACCTTGTCTGAACCCCTCCATCCTTCCTGTAGCTGCTCAGACTCTGCTTCTCTGCCCCCAGCCAAGCTTATAGGCCTGCAGAGTGTCTAGTTTTGAAGATACAGACTCTGCTAAGCAAAAGTGAACAGGGCCAAACTGGGCTTATTTCGCTGTGAAAGTGACATTTAGGCACGGAGTTGGAAAACCTTGTCTGAACCCCTCCATCCTTCCTGTAGCTGCTCAGACTCTGCTTCTCTGCCCCCAGCCAAGCTTATAGGCCTGCAGAGTGTCTAGTTTTGAAGATACAGACTCTGCTAAGCAAAAGTGAACAGGGCCAAACTGGGCTTATTTCGCTGTGAAAGTGACATTTAGGCACGGAGTTGGAAAACCTTGTCTGAACCCCTCCATCCTTCCTGTAGCTGCTCAGACTCTGCTTCTCTGCCCCCAGCCAAGCTTATAGGCCTGCAGAGTGTCTAGTTTTGAAGATACAGACTCTGCTAAGCAAAAGTGAACAGGGCCAAACTGGGCTTATTTCGCTGTGAAAGTGACATTTAGGCACGGAGTTGGAAAACCTTGTCTGAACCCCTCCATCCTTCCTGTAGCTGCTCAGACTCTGCTTCTCTGCCCC